>NW_023270504.1:387531-563793 GCF_011800145.1 Mirounga leonina | reverse complement strand
GAGAAGAGAAGAGAAGAGAAGAGAAGAGAAGAGAAGAGAAGAGAAGAGAAGAGAAAAGAGAAGAGAAGAGAAAGAAGAGAAGAGGGGCAAAAAGATTATTCAAATAAATAATGGTTGAAAACTTCCCTGAACTGGGAAAAGAAACAGATAAAAAGCTCCAGGAAGCCCAAAGAGATCTAATAAAAGAAATTTAAAGAGATGCACACAGAGAGAGATGTTATAAATAAACTGTCAAAAGTTAAGGATAAGGACAGAATTTTAAAAGCAACAGGAGAAAGGCAACCAGTTACATAAGGGAATCCCCATAAGATTATCAGATTTTTAAACAGACACTTTGCAGCCAGAAAGAAATGGGATGATACATTCAAAGTATTGGAAGAAAAAACTGCCAACCAAGAATACTATATGTGGCAAAGTTGTCCTTCATAAATGAAAGAGAAATAAGGAGTTTTCTAAACAAACAAAAGCTGAAAGAGTTCACTGCCCCTAGACCAATCTTATAAGAAATGTTAAAAGTAATTCTTCAGGGCGCCTGGGTGGCTCAGTTGGTTAGGCAACTGCCTTCGGCTCAGGTCATGATCCTGGAGTCCCGGGATCAAGTCCCACATCGGGCTCCCTGCTCAGCAGGGAGTCTGCTTCTCCCTCTGACCCTCCTCCCTCTCATGCTGTCTCTCATGCTCTCTCTCAAATTAAAAAAAAAAAAAATTAGAACTCACTGATAAAGGTAAGCATATAATTAAATCCAGGATACTCTCATAGTGTAATGGTGGTGGGTAAATCACTTATAACTCTGGTATAAAGGCTAAAAGGCAAAATTATTAAATATAACTATACCTGTAACAATTACAGACACATAATATAAAAAGATGTAAACTGTGACATCAAAAACAAAACATGGGAGGCGAAATAAAAAACTATAGTGCTTTAATTGTACCAGCTTAAAACAGACTGTTGTTAGTGTAGATGTTTTATGTAAGCCTCTTGGTAATCCCAAAGTAAAAATGTATAGTAGATACATGAAAGATAAAAAGAAAATAATAAAAGTATACCATTACAGAAAATCATCAAATCACAGAGGAAGAGAGCAAGAAAGGAACAAAGGAACTATAAAACAGCCTGAAAACAATTAACAAAATGGCAATAGTAAGTCCGTCCCCATTGGTAATTACCTTAAATGTAAATGAACTAAATCTTCAATCAAGAGACCTAAAGTAGCTGAATGGGTTAAAAAAAAGATCCAACTGCATGCTGCCTGTAAGAGACTCCTCTCAGTTTTAAGAACACATTTAGACTGAAAGTGAAGGTATGGAGAAAGATATCCATGCAAATAAAAACCAAAAGTAAACAGAGGTGGCTATACTTGTACCAAAAAAACCAGACTGTAGGTCAAAGACTGTAACAAGAAACAGAGGTCATTATATAACGATAAAGGGGTCAACTCATAAAGAAGATATAACATATGTTAATATTTATGACTCAACATAGGAGCATCTAATCATATAAAGCAGATATTACCAGATCTGAGAAACTGACATCAATACAGTAATATTAGGGGACTTCATCACCCCACTCTCAAAAATGACAGAAAATCAATTAGGAAACATAGGACTCAGAGGGCATGTTAGACCAGAGGGACTTAACGGATACATGCAGAATAGTCCATCCAGCAGTAGCAGAATACACATTCTTCTCAAGTGTACATTCTCCAGGATAGATCATATGTAAAATTTTAAAACAAGTTTTATATATTTAAGAGAACTGAAATCCTATCAAGCATTTTTTTGACAATGATATGAAACTTGAAATCAGTTACAAAAGGGAAACTAGAAAATTCTCAAATACATGATGATTTTTATTTATTTATTTATTTGAGAGAGAGAGAGCACACACAGCGGGAGGGGCAGAGGAAGAGGAGAAAGAGAATCCCAAGCCCACTCTGTGCTCAGAGTGGAGTCCAATGCAGGGCTCAGTCCTATGACCCATGAGATCATGACCTGGCCCAAAGGCAAGAGTATGACACTTAACTGACTGAGTCACACAGGTACCCCGACAGGATGATTAAACAACATGTTCCTAAACAACCAGTGGTTCAAAGAAGAAAACAAGAGAAATCAGTATCTTGAGACAAATGAAAGTGGAAATACAGCATACCAAAACTTACGGGATTTATCAAAAGCAGTTCTAAGAGGGAAGTTTATAGTAATAAGTGCCTACATGAAGGAAAAATAATCTCAAATAAACAACCTAACTTTACACTTCAAGGACTAGAAAAAGAAGAACAAACTAAAACCAAAGTTAGTAGAAGGAAGGAAATGACAAAGATCTGAGCAGAAATAAATGAAATAGAGACTAGGAAGATAATCGAAAAGATCAATGAAACTAAGGGCTTTTTTTTTTTTTTAAAGATACCCCAAATTGCTAGATTAAGAGGAAAAGAGACTCAAAATCAGAAATGAAAGAGGTGGCATTACAACTGACAACATAAAAATACTAAAGATCACAAAGGACTACTATGAATAATTATACACCAACAATTAAGATGACCTGGGAGACATGGACATATTCATAGAAACATAAAACCTGCTGAGACTGAATCATGAAGAAACAGAAAATATGAACAGACCAATCACTAGTAAGGAAACTGAATCTAATAAAAAATCTCTCAACAAAGGCAAGTCCAGGACAAGAAGGCTTGAACGGAGAAATATTTGTACCAAATATTTAAAGAATTAATGCCACCCTTCCCAAGCTCTTCCAAAAAAACAGAAGAGGAGGGAATGCTTCCAAATTCATTTTATGAGGCTAGCATTACCGATACCAAATACACACAAGGACACTACAGGAAAATTATAGGCCAATATCCTTGATAAGCATAGATGTAAAAATTCTCAATGAAATATGTCAAATCTAATTCAAAAGTACATTGTAAGGCTCACACAAAATTAATCAAGTGGTATTTATTTCACGGATGCAAGGATGGATACACATGCAAAATCAATGTGACATATCACATACACAAAATGAAGGATAAAAATCTATGTTCATCTCAATAGATGCAGAAAAGCATTTGATAAGATTCAACATCCTTTCATGATAAAAACGTTCAACAAATTGAGTATAGAAGGAATTCCTCAACATAATATAGATCATATATGACAAGCCCACAGCTAACATCATATTAAACAGTGAAAAGGATCAGGAACCAGACAAGAACGCCCACTCTCACCACTTTCATTTAAAATAGCACTGGAAACCCTAGCCAGAGCATTAGGCAAGAAAAAGAAATAAAAGGCAACCAAATTGGAAAGGAAGAAAACCGTTCCATTTGCAGTTGACACAGTATATACAGAAAACCATTAGACTCCAGTTAAAAAAAATGCTAAATCTAATAATTCAGGAAAGTTGCAGGATACAAAGTCAGTATGCAAAAATCAGTTGTGTTTCTATATATCAACAATTAACTTTTGGAGAAAGAAATTAAGAAAATAATCCCATATAAAACAGCAACAAAAATAATACTTAGCAATAAATTTAACCAAGGAGGTGAAAAATCTGTACACTGAAAACTATAAAACACTGATGAAAAAACTGAAGATGACACAACAAATGGAAAGATATTTTGTGCTCATGGACTGGAAGAATTAATATCTATGATGTAACATTACTTAGCAAGAGACAGGAAAGAATGACTGATATACACAACATGCGTGAGTCTCAAAATTATTATACTAGTTAAAAGAGCCAGACACAAAAGATTCCATACTATATGAGTCCATTCATATGGAATTCTGGAGAAGGCAAACCTTTAGCTACAAAAGCAGCTGAGTAGTTGTCAGGGGCCAGGGGTGGCAAGAATAGATTAACTATAAAGTGGCATGAGAAAGCTCTCGGCATGAGAAAGCTATGCTCTAAAATGATTGTATATACATTTGTCGAAACTCAAAACTCATACTTTTCGCTTAAAAGTGGCGAACATCATGGAGAAGATAATTTGCGAATGACATATCTGACAAAGGGTTAGTACCCAAAATCTATAAAGAACTTATCAAACAACACCCAAAAAACAAATAATCCAGTTAAGAAAGTGGCAGAAGACATGAATAAACACTTTTCCGAGAAAGACATTCAGATGGTGAATAGACACATAAAAAGATACTCAACATCACTTATCATCAGAGAAATACAAATCAAAACAACACCTATCAAGAATGGCTAAAATCAACAATACAAGAAATCACTGGTGGTGAGGATGTGGAAAAAGGGGAACCCCCTTGCACTGTTGGTGGAAATGCAAACTGGCGCAGCCACTCTGGAAAACAGTATGGAGGTTCTTCAAAAAGTTAAAAATAGAACTATCCTACAATCTAGCAATTGCACTACTAGGTATTTATCAAAAGGATACAAAAATACAGATTTGAAGGGGTACATGTACTCTAATGTTATAGCAGCATTATCAACAATAGCCAAACTATGGAAAAAGCCCAAATGTCCATCCATGATGAACGGATAAAGAACATGTGGTGTGTTACTCAGCTATCAAGAAGAATGAAATCTTACCAATTGCAACGACATGGATGGAGGTAGAGTATATTATGCAAAGCAAAGTAAGTCAGAGAAAGACAATTACCATATGATTTCACTCATATGTGGAATTTAAGAAAGAAAACAGATGGACACGTGGGAGAGGGAAAATGAGAGAGAAACAAACTATAAGAGACTCAACAATAAAAAAGAAACTAAGGGTTGATGGAGGGAGGTGGGTGGGGGATAGGCTAGACAGGTGATGGGGATTAAGAAAGGCATTTGTTGTGATGAGCACTGGGTGTTGTAAGTGATGAATCACTGAATTCTACTCCTGAAATCAATACTGCACTATTAACTAACTAGAATTTAAAACTAAGAAAAAAAAGTGGAGAATTTTATTTATATAAACCATACCTCACTAGAGTTGAATAGCCCCTTTCCAAACAGAATGATTAACAAAACAAAAATTGACTCTTTGAAAAGACTTCTAATACATACAGATAAACTTCTGGCAAGACTGATCAAAAAGGAAGATAGAGGAAGTATAAATTAACACAGAGCGAAACGTGGGTAACCTATATCATGAACTATCACTCAGATTAAGCACAAAACAGATGAATAAATATTAACAAACAACTATAAGTCAATGACCTGAATACCTTGATGGAATAGATCCATTCTGGAAAAAAAAAAATGGAACAATGTGAAATGGAAAATATGATCAGTTCAATAATTATTTAAGAAGTTGAAACAGTATCTAAAACCTTATACTGTCATCATCTCTCTATCTCCCCCCAGTAAAAAACTGCTTCATGAACAGACCATTTTCAGGACTACTCTATAAATTTGTATTACCAATCACCTAAGTATAAAAAAAAAAATTCAGACAAGTAGATATCAAAAAGAACTTTGATGGTTCAGTAAAGAGTAGACAGCAAATGCTATAGCAAACCTCATATTTAGTGAAGCAACTTTAGACCTTACTGTTTTAGACTGGGGCAAGGATGCCTGCTTCCATTAATGTTCAGCAGTAACACAGTCCTGGTTAATCAAATCAGCCTATAAATTTTATTAACATTTCTTCTATACCCAAAATAAACAAGTGGAACATGTGATAGAAAATGACATAACATTAACAATAAGAATAACACCTAACAATGAACCTAAGAACAATGAACAGTGAATGCATTGGGCCTTTATGGGGAAGTTTAAAAACCCTATTGAAGGTTAAGAATAAAGTTCCATGTTATAAACATACCCATGGATATATATGTACTTATCATATGGTATAGACAGCATAACAAACCAATAGAAAATGACAGACTATATTTTAATTGGTGAATGAGAAACAAACTCAATATAAGGGAACTGGATTCCCTACTTCACATCATAAAAAAATCCAAAATAATGTAAACCTTAAATGTGTAAGATAAAACTATAAGCTAATAGAAACATGAGAATACATCTTTGTGACTTCAGTCTAAAACAACATCTTAAAGATCTAAAATGCACAAATTATGAAGGGAAAAATTGTTGACTACATCAACAAGGAGGTAACAGGTAGGTGACAGACATAGGTTAGATATTTTCAGAAGTGAAGACTGAGAAATTGATATATGTAATACATAAGATAGACCCTCAAATCAGCCAGAAAAAGCCAGGAAAACCAAGAAAGAAACGGATAAAGCATACAGATGGTCATACATGGAAACATAATTCTCAATAACTAATATGTTTAATAATCAGAATAATGTAAATCTAAAATACTAGATAACAAATATACACCCACCAGATGTCCAAACTGTATAAAGTTGTATAATAGAAAGTGTTGGGGTTAGGGGCAGGGGGAGTTGGGAATAGAAACTCTTATAGTGTACAAATGCTTAGAATGAAAATGGATGAAGCTACTTCTGAGAATAATGTAAAAAGACCTGGTCAAATACTAAAATATTAAATAATATCCTAGAACCCTGAAATCCCATCCCTGGGTACATAGTCCAGAAATATCCTCATAGAGGTTTATATGGAGATATGTAAGAGGATGTTCACTGTACACCTGTCTATAAAAGCTAAGAGGTGGAGACCCCTAGATTCACCATCAGTAGGAAAATGAATACATTAAATGTGTTATATAAATGTTAGTATATTGGAAGAATATACCTTAAAGACATTGAAAATACATAGGTACATTGAATAAGTCCTTTGGAGAAGGGAAGACTGGGGGCAAGAAGAGTCATGTATGGGATGGCAATGAAAATAGAAGAAGTAGGACAGGACCTTAGTATGTTTCATATTGGCATAAAAATGAGTAAGAGCTAATATAAAATTTTCAGTAAAGTTAAAATTGACAAGTTAACAGTAACAGGAAAACAGTGAAGCAAAGTCAAGAGCAAGGTCTTAACTGGGCAGACAATAATGATGATGCATAAGACAGTCACACATACCCCCTCAAGAGGAAGTAAAATATTCACAGGGCAAGGTCAGATATCTGGTTCAGTTCCAGAAAGAAATCATGGCAGAGGAGTTAGAAGTATTTAAACTCCCTCTAAAAGCAAACTTGCACATAAAGTTTAAAAAAAAAAAAGTTAGCCCATCAATTTTCAGTGAGTAAATGACATGACATTTATTGTCATCTTTCAGAGAACTTAAAAATAGCCAATGATGAAACAGGATTTTTGAGTATTACATAGAAAGAAAACATAAAATTCTAAGGTTAAAAATATCAAGACTGGGTTGGTTCATCAAAATGACAACTGAGGACATTGCTGACTTAAAAATAACTGTAGCCTGCCAAATTTCACGAGTACAAACATTAATCAGTCATCATAAAGAAAGTCTGAAATTTAATAGTATATGTAACATAAATAGCTCAATGATTGATTGCATCATGACAAATCTTTAATTCACAGCATATTTTCTATGAAAAATTAAAAAAAAAGAAAATAATCAAGAAAGCTTGATCATGCACCTTAATTCAAAAGACACAGAATGCCTCCTAAATGCCTTTTATTCCTGCCTGTTACTAAGAATCTCATCATCCTCAAAGGACACAGATCTACTACAATGAAGAATATTCAAAAGAACTTACCTTAGGAATTGAAAAGCAAATTAAAAAGGAAAATTTTAAAAACCACCATCTTCAGAATGTGCCTAGATTCCTAAAGTGACTACTATGAAGAGGGAGCGTTCACTGAAGAAGTGTGAATTATGTATGATTTTTAAGTTCCATTACGGCACAGACGCACCTGAAGTAGGACTGTACATAATAAAGAATCTAACTGAACGAAATCAGGCGCCAAAAGGTGTTGAATTTTTTCTTTGCTCTTGGTTGTCTGGAGAAAATTTTCTGAGAAATTAAGACCAGCAGTGCTTTCCTTTTTAACAATAAAAACCATAGATCTCCCTGTTCACTGCTAAGGAAAGTGAAAGTAAGAGACAAAACTTAATTTCTTTCTGCTACTGCTAAAATCTTAATTCTGAGAATGGAAACTTCAGCTGCTAGCTTAATTATATAGACATGCATCCCAATTTCACACACATTGGCATTCTAAAACTAAATGGTAATTTAGTTAACTATTTTCTTTTCAAGGTTAATTTTTTTTTTTCACGTGAGGAGCAAAACAATTTTAAAACTAATAATGTTTTCCGTAAATGTTCCCTTGGAACACGGACCATACCTCACCAGGCAGCTGGGTCAGCTTTGGCCCAAACCATCATTTTATATGAAAAAACACTTACCAAGAGTACAGCAATAACCTGACCTCTACAAAAAACATAAGTTCTTGTGTTTAAATAATGAACTTAGTACCTCTTGCTTCCCATTTGAGTAGTCATGGTCCTGGGGAAAAAGTATAATTTAGATAATCAAGGTGGAAACAGAAGACCATGTGTTGTTCTTCTCACTGGGGTATGCACAGGTACTAACAATTCCATCACCTTCCTTAACATACAGCACAGAAAAACATAGCTTTATTCCTTCTCCACTTTGGATGATCTCATGAGATTACAAAAATTCTCTCCTCTAATTATACCAGTGAAGTGTGTCACACATCAAATATTCAATTAACAAATAGTTACTGAGCACCTGCTATGGGTCATCCACTATGCTGGTAGCAAAATCAAACATAGTCCCTCTCTTCTTAGAGGTTCTGTTGTAGGGCAAAATGCACACATCAATCAAATATATACAAATAAATCTAAAATTAGATGTAATAAAAAAAACCGGAGACGCATATGGAGCTTTGAGAATATGACCTAATCAGGATGGTCAGAAGAGTCTTTTCTGGTGAAAAGATGATTAAATACAGTTTTTAAGAGTCAGCTCAGAAAGAAAGGGAAAGGAAGGGTATTTTTTCAGAAGACATGGCCTGTGTAAAGGTCAGTGGTAGGAAGAAGTGTGCTTAGAACCAGGACAAAAGCAAAGCAGCCTTCTCCTCCTCCTCTCCTCTTTCTCAGTTACTCAGTTTATCTCAATTTCCTTCTTTCTTAATTTCAGTTTCCCATTTTTCTTTAAAGATTTTATTTATTTGATAGAGAGAGAGATAGTGGGAGCAGGAACACAAGCAGGGGGAGTGGGAGAGGGAGAAGCAAGCGTCCTGCGGAGCGGGGAGCCCGATGCAGGGCTCGATCCCAGGACCCTGGGACCATGACCTGAGCCGAAGGCAGATGCTTAACGACTGAGCCACCCAGGAGCCCCAGTTTCCCATTTTTCAATTATTCCAAAGGTTCAAAAAAAATAGCGTGGGTGCAAAAAAACTAAACAAAACAAAAACAACTCCTCACCTAAATGTCAATGAGGAAATGTGCATTAAAAAATCAACTTAAACACTGAGTATCTACCATGCAAAGCCCTTAGGACTCAGAAACATCATTTTCACTGTCCTTGTGCATGTAAATAATAACGACATAGATCACAGCCATGCTTCCCACATTATGACTTTCACCTCTCCAGGGTGTGAGGATGCTCGGCCCCTCCTCCCTGACCCGCCCAGGATAAAAACCCTGCCCTAGGCAGTATAAAACTCCAACAGTTAATGGGGCACAACTTTTTTGTATTTTAAAGATGTTATTTATTTATTTGACAGAGAGAGAGGCAACGACAGAGGGAACACAAGTAGGGAGAGTGGGAGAGGGAGAAGCAGGCTTCCCATTGAGCAGGGAGCCCGATGTAGGGCTCGATCCCAGGACCCCAGGATCATGACCTGAGCTGAAGGCAGACACTTAACGACTGAGCCACCCAGGTGCCCAATAGGGAACATCTTACTTGAGCTTTAATGCAGCTCACTATTCTGGGAGAAGAGAAAACATTAAAATAAACATGCGTATGTAACAGCATAGAATATGAGATTTCAGTTTTTTTTCTGTGTGTGGGATATACATGGAGAACTACCTCAGGCCAGATGCCCAGGACATCCATGACTCTACAGTGACATTATCCTTCTGTGGAAATGGAAGGATCTTCCTGACGTGGGGAGGACAACAAAACATGCTGCATGTTGAAATCATAATAAATACCTGTGAGGTATAACTATTCCATATGCAATCCACTCTCTCTGAGTAAATAATCTCAGTTCCTACTTGATTGAGGCCTGCAGTCTCTCCACTTTCCCATTACTACCAACATCTACACACCAATCTCTCCCTCCTCTTTCTGCAGAGAGAAGCCAGAAGATGAAGGTGTTGAGGCACAAGATGACAGAGGCAACTTAAGAGAGAGGCAGTATCTCAGTTCTGATTTCAAATTCTAGGACCACCCCCTCAAGGACCCTCCCCGCTCGGCAAGACACACATCATTCCCAGTGCATGGATGCTATAAAATTTTATTGTAGCCTTTTGATGACTTTTTACTTGATCTAGTTTAAGTGAGTTTTTGTTCAATACAAATCAGAGACGTGTCTAGAAAACACATCTGTATCTCCTTCCCCTCACTCCTTAAGCATGCCAACGGCTCTCCTGTTTTACAACAAAACCAACTAAACCACCAACCAAATGAAACTTTGGGTTGCATAGTGTTCCCACCGAACCTCAGACTGTGACCTTATTTGGAAATAGGTCTCTATCTGGAAACAGATGTACTTAGTTAAGATGAGGTCATACCGGACTATGGTGGACTCTAAATCCAGTAACTGGTGGCTTTAGAAAAAAATTAAAGGGGGATTTAGACATAGAGAAACACATAGAAAAAGAGGGCACATGACAACAAAGAGAGGAACTGGAGTGTTGAGAAGCCTAGAATTGCCAAGGACGGCTGGCAACCAGCAGAAGTTGGAAGAAGCAAGGAAGGACTCTTTAAGAAGGAGCATGATCCAGGAGGGAGCATGATTTCAGGCTTCTAGACTTCAGAACACTGAGAAAATAAATTTCTACTGTTTTAAGCTACCTTCTTTGGGGTACTTTGTTTTGGCAGCCCTAGAAAGGGAGTACAACCTTCTTAATCTCCCATCTAGGGTAACCACACATCTTGATTTGTACCTTATGTCCTGGCCAAATTACCACTGATGCCCCTTTCCATTCTCAAAAGTATTCCCAACTGGATGACAAATTATAGTTATCCTCTCATCCGTTACGTAACCACTGCTCTCTCTTCACTAAAGCCAAGTTTATTAAAGAAATGTATTCTCTTGAGAAATTCATTATCCTTTGTTCCAGCAGTGAAGACTGATTAACAAATTTGAAACTGGCCTTTGGGTTTTACTTTTTTTCTTAAGATTATTCACTTTCCCCCCACCTTTCTATTATGAGAATTTTCATAATTCCACAGAAAAGTTTAAAATTATAGCACAATGAACGTGGGTTCACTCTTCAACCTAGATCAGGGGTTACAAATTATGGCCCAGGGCTGATCTGGTCTGCTGCATGTTTTTGCTTAGCCCATATGGCTTTTACATTTTTCAAATGTTAAAAACAATAAAAAAATTCAAATTTCAGTGTCCATTAATAAGAGTTACTGGAACACAACCATGCCCATTTGTTTATACACCTGTGGCTATTTTGATGTTAAAATGGTCAGGATGAGTAGCTGTGACAGAGATCATAAGGTCTGCAAAACCTAAAATATTTACTATCTGGCTCTCTATAGAAAAAGCTAGTCAACACTTCACCTAGATTCACCACTTAAAAAAAAAAATACAACATAAAGAAATAAACAGCCCTCCCCCACCATCCCACTAGTCTGCTTGAGCTGCCATAACAAAATATCACAGGCTAGAAGGCTTAAACAGCAGACATTTATTTTCTCACAGTTCTGGAGGCTGGAAATCCAAAGCCAAGTCACCAGCAGGGTTGGTGTCTGGTGAGATCGCCCCTCCTGGTTTGCAGATGGCCAACTTCTCACTGTGTCCTCACATAACCTTTCCTCTGTACACAGGTGCAGAGAAAGCCCTGTAGAGTCTCTTCCTTTTCTTATAAGAACACAAGTGCTATTAGATTAGGTCCTACCTCTATGAACTCGTTTACCCTTAAGTACCTCCTAAAGGTCCTTTTTTGTATAGTCACACTGAATGTTGGGGCTTCAATATTTCTGAGGACATAATTCAATCCAAAACATAAACATACACACACACACATATACCCCAACGACCTTTATCACACTAAAGAAAAATAATAATGTCATAATATAATCCAATATACTGTCCACATTCAAGTATCCCCAATTGTCTCAAAGGCTAATTGTTTAAAGAAACTTAAAAAAGCCATTTATCATTCTTTTAATGTTTACTGTCTACCCTGTTCATATATAAAGATGAATAAGAAGCCAACATTGCTCTTAGTTAAGAGTAAAAGATACAAAGAAATACAGTAGAGTGATACCATAAGCCAAATTACAGTTAAAGAATAATGATGTATAATAATGATAATCAAGAGGGGTCAAAGGAGACTGGGACAGATCTTAACAGTTAGGTAGGCTTTAAGTGTTTACTGACATAATGGGTAATAACATTTTATATTCTTAATATAAAATAGATAACTAGAATATACACACACACACAAAAAACCCATTAAGAAAAGCTTCAGTTGTGGGGCGCCTGGGTGGCTCAGTCATTAAGCATCTGCCTTCGGCTCAGGTCATAATCCCAGGGTCCTGGGATTGAGCTTGCATCAGGCTCCCTGCATGGCAGGAAGCCTGCTTCTCCCTCTCCCACTCCCCCTGCTGTGTTCCCTCTCTTGCTTGTGTCTCTCTCTCTGTCAAATAAATAAAAAAATAAAATCTTTAAAAATTAAAAAAAAAAAAGCTTCAGTTGTTATTCTTTATTATAAACATTCTTTACCTGTGACCAATCCACATTTGTCAATTAGCAGGATGGAAAACTCAGGTACCTCTCGTTCATTCTTACCCCAAGAGTCCATGTATTTCCAATTTTTTTTTTTTTTTGATACAGTCTTTATACCCCTCAAGGCCCTCAGCATTTCTGCTATTTTCTCATCATCCAGACTTCACAACTGTAGAGCCCTTCTACTTTGTCTCCTTATACAGTCTCTACTCCTTATTTATTTTGTCCACTTTGCCAGACCAATGGTCTCAAACGAGTATTTGGTCAGTGTCTTACTCAGAGCCCTGTAACAGCATCCCCACTACCTACAAAATAAAGTTCAGTTCCCTTTTGGATCTTACTCTAGGCACTCCACAACCTACTTGTGCTACTAGATTCTCGCATGAACTCTGCAGTCTTCACTCTCTCTTGAACAAAATGTGTTTCTGTCTAAAGCTTCACTCATGCTCTTCTGCTCATGTGAAAACACTTCACCTACTCAAGGGCACCCCTCCAGCAATCTTCCTTCTTTCCCCTGCATCATTTGTTTCCTTTCCACTGGAACATTCCTATCAACCAACAAAAATTTAAAACACACACAACTTTCTTGACCCATTTCCCCTTAAAAAAAGGTGGGGGGCAACTCAAAAGACTTGGCTGTACTCACTGTTTCTCTTATTCTTCCACTTAGGCTTTTGATTGCACCACTATCCACTATAACCCAAGGTCACCAATGTCCTCCAAATTGTTAAATGTAATGGACAATTTAGTCCTTCCTATCACTTGGCTTATCAGCAACATCTGACACAATCAAATCACTCCCTCCTTCCTGAAATCATCTATTTTCCCACTTGGCTTGCATGACAGGGCACTTTCTAGGCTGCTCCTTCTCCTTCACTGGATCCATCTCATGCCAAGTGCCTCAAGGACATCCTTGGATCTCTTTAGTTCTCTCAACTTCCTTGCTGATTCCACTCAGTGTCATGGCTTTAAATGCCATCATCTACCCATAGCTGACCTCTGGGTTCACATCTCCAGTCTGGATGGCTTCCCTAAACTCCTCTCCCCATTTATACATTAATATATAGGCTACTCAAACTCAGTGTATGCAAAATTGAACTTTCGTCTCCAACTCAACTCCATTCAGAGTCTTCTACCTTTCAGCTCTTATGCCCCAATCCCCTTTACCTCTATTACTTCCTGTCTTCTCTCGCTCACTGCCAGTCTTAACTGGCCTCCTTTGTGTGAATACACCAGGCACTTCTTAGAGCCCTGACATGCTCTTGCTCTTGCACTTGGAATGCTCTTTCCCCAGACACCCTTCATGACCTAGTCTTTCAATTCGTTCAGGACTTATTTTCAAATGTCATCTTCACAGCAAAACCTCCCTTGAACACTAAAATTCAACCCCCTCCCCACTCCAGCCCCCTCTATAATCCCTACAGCATTTATTGCCTTCTAAAATATATATTATTTCTTTATATTGCTTATTGTCTGTCTTCTGCTAGAATTTCAGTTCCATGAAGGCAAAATTTTTGTTTTGTTCCCAAGAAATCTCCAGTGCCTAGAACACTGCCTAACATATGGTAGGTGCTCAAAAATATATGATGCACTTTAATTAGAAAGATCTCATCTACTATATTTTGCTGTACTTCTAGAATACTATATATGCTGTATGCACTAGTTAATTATATTTGAGTAGAATTAAATTATTCACTAAAATGAAAACACTGGATGAAAATTATTTTAATGGTATTTAAACTCACATAGTTTACCACAGATTCTGTACTCTGAACCACTCCTGGCTTTCTATTCATTCATTCATCTTTCATTCCTTTTTTTCTTTTTAAAAACAGCTTTATGGAGCTATAATTGACAAATAAAATTTGTATTTATTTAAGGTGTAAGACTTGGTATTTTGATACATGTATACACTGTGAAATAATCATCACAATCAAGCTAATTAAAGTGTCCATCACTTTAATTAGAGAAGACTCCTTTCAACCTCTGACACCTTCTTTATACTGAGCTATGGTTGCAAATATCAGAAAGCTGACTCCAAGGTGCAATAAATCATCATTCATCAGAAAGAAATATTCAATTATTTTTACCATATTTTGTATGTATCTGCTATATAGGATAGATGCCAAGTTCTTGCTTATGTGCAGTTTCAGTAAGAGTTAAAGAACAATCTTTTAGTTATAAGCAGACTTGAAGTTTCTAGATGTTTGGAGATTATGAATATTTTAACATAAAGAATATAAGCTGTATATGTGGTAAGTATTCATCTTGGTTAATGCTTAAGTAAAATGCCACTATTAAAAAGAAATCTTAATATTGCAATATTAAAAAGATAACTATGATTATGGATAACTACATTACAGATGGCAAAATAATTTTGAAGTCTTTTCTATCTTGTTTTTTATGCTAAGGTACAGAAAGGTAACTTGTAAAGTGGAAATAATCAAGATAAACTGATACTTTTAATAATATATTACTCCTTTTTAAAAATTTTTCTTTCTTTCCCTTTATTTTTCAGCAATGTTTACTCATATGAGTCTAATATTTCTCTGTTGTATATAATTAACATAGTAACTTAAAAAAAATCTGTCAACCCATAGGTTTTGAAGTATAGTTACCATAACATGTTCTGAGAAAACTATATAATTAACATAAATAATGATGTTTTAAACCACAGCAGAAAGGCTTAAAAGGAAGCACACATTCATTGAACATATAACAAAGACTATCTACAAGTACCTAACACTTGAAGAAATTCATTAAAAAAAATAGCAAATTTTTACTTTTTCTGATGGTCATCTGTTAATGAAGGTCATCACTGCTTTAGTAAGATTTTACTTATTTAAGAATTCTTCACACACATATATTTTGTGATGATGATTATATGTAAAAAGGTATACACAGCTCACCTCAGTATTCTTTCACATTCCCCAAAGCTACTGTATTAAATTTTAAATGATTCTTCCTAAACCAAACTTGGCACCTTGATAGATTTATCTTTGAATATTATTATTTTAATGAGCACTGTTACTGAAGAGTACAGCTGTGAAATATTCACAAACTAATCCCTGGTAGAGAGTCCTGTCTGGCCTGTGCTCACCAAGCACACCTTCCTCATCATCCAAGATATAGTCTGAGAAGCTCCCACGCCACCAAACTTAAAATTAAACTCTTCCAACACTCAGAGCATATTTACATGTTTTCCTTTTTTTTTTCTCAACTAGAATCAGCCACACCCTACATGTACATATGTAGGGAACAACAGGCTGAGAATTTCCACATATTAATCATCTCCCAGAAGACCCAGCACAATGTTCTACACAGTGTATGTGCTTTATTAAACTGAATTCCTCTGACTGGTTAATGACTTATTTATGGAAAGAGGCAAGTTAGGACAGAAGGGCTACCCAGAGGTAGAGAGAACTGTACCAGAAGTATCACTGTACTTAACATCCTTCCTAATGAAAACTGGGGTACAGGGCTGAAAGCTGAGCCAAGCAGCACAGCAGAATAAATCCTGGCTCCTTCCTTTACTGAACCATTTATAAACACGGTACAGTGGAGTAGTGAAGAGCTCTGGGGTGAGGTCCAGGCTCTAAATTCCAACTATATTGATCACTGCTCTAAGACCTCAGGCAAAATACTCCACTAAGTTCAGCTTCCTTATCTCTAAAATCAACACAGGAATCAAATCAATCACATAAAGATATTGTGAGGATTAAATAAAGTCATCTGTGCATAACATTCTGGCACACAAACCCAACTGAGTAGACCTTAGCTATCATTAGACAGAATGTCTACTAAATGCCAGGCACTATGCCAAAAGCCAGTGACAAATAATTAAAGGAAACCTGGTCCCTGCTCTCATTAGATGGTGTAACTAATAAGCGGGCCTAAAAAACATTAGTATGAAGCACTTCAATGTTTTGTATTAAATTTTTTTGCAAACAAAGAACGGTTCAAATCCAGAAAACCGCAAGCCAGAGAGAATACAAAAGATGATTCTGAAATGTAAAACAAAATTTAAAACATAACTAATCAATTTTGGGTTTACGCGGAGAGTTTCTAATTGGGATATCTAGCACTGGGATTGCCTATAGAGAGCAAGAGGGGGTTATTTTCAAGGGTAAGAATTGACTTGTGTGCATGATCTCTGGTATTTTTGCCTTGAGAGACTACCTTGTTTTCAGGTGCACGAACTTCCCTCTTTCTGTTCCTAAAAAATGACGATCTTCAGTTACCAGAAAGAGCTCAGGGAATCTTTCTGAAGCCTGAAATTGCCCTTAGTTCAAAGAAGCCACTGACAAAAAAATGGAGCCCTCTCCTGCCTTGACTGTCCTATTTTCTCCACTTGGAGGAGAGAGCCCTCAGTGTGTTTACGTATGCAGGAATGTGCCCAGCCATGCTTGCACAGAAAGCCATTGTAGCCTCCAACACTTCTAATTGCCTGTATATGAGTAAACTGCTTTCAAGTGATAGAGATTACTGTTTATACAGTACATGACTGATGAACTACAAAACAATCTCCAAAGGGTGTCAGTGCAGGGCATAAGTATTACCATATTCTTATATTTTAATGTGGTAATTCACAGTTCTGATTTAGCCAGGAGGCAACATTTAAGAGTCAAACACGGGCATTAAAGTAACCTTCACTGAGCATGTTGAGTATGTTAGTAATCCTTGCATGTGTGTCTTAAAACATTCTAGATAAGGAAAAAGGAAAATTAAAGTTAAATTACTACATAATTCAGGTGCAAGTTGATATGCCAATAAGACTAAGTCAAGTAACAGCTAAAACAATGGTGAAATCAACATTTCAATAGGATAAATCCACTTAAATGACAATAACCACTGCATATAAATCAAACAAAAGTGCTAACAAAAAGGTCAACTCAGAAGTATCAAGGTATGCAGGGATATTAACAACTACAGTTGACCCTTGAATAACACAAAATTTAGAGGCACTGACCTCCACCCAGTTGAAAAATCTGTGTACAACCTTTGACACCCCCAAAAGCTCAATTACTAATAGCCTACTGGGTCTTTAGTGGTTTTTTTTTTTTTTTTTAAGATTTTATTTATTTATTTGACAGAGAGGGGGAAAGAGCACAAGCAGGGAAAGTAGCAGACAGGAGAGGGAGAAGCAGGCTCCCTGTTAAGCAAGGAGCCCAATGTGGGGCTTGAACCAAGGACCCTGGGATCATGACCTGGGCTGAAGGCAGACACGTAATCAACTGAGCCACCCAGGCGCCCCACTAATAGCCTACTGTTGCTCAGAAGCCTCACAGAAAACAAAAACAGTCAACTAACACATATTCTGCATGTTACACGTATTAAATACTGTATGCTTACAATAAAGGAAGCTAGAGAAAAGAAAATGTTATAGAGAAAATACATCTACAGTGCTGTATTTATTAAAAAAGAAAATCCACATGTAAGTGGACCAGTGCAGTTCAAACCCATGTTGTTGAAGGGTCAACTGTAGTTTGAGTTCTAATGCTATCTTGATTAACATTTATAAGGATAACAGATACTGCTCAAATTTTTCATGTCTCCTGAAAGTTTATCATAGGAACATGTCTTTCTTTTCTTTTTCCCACACAATGTTCTTTATTGAGATTTCAAAGGCACAGGGATACCCTTGAAGTATCAGCAGCTTCTTCATTTACACAAAATACACCTAGCTATGAGGTTACCAGTAGCAGCTATGAGGACTGACTGTGGCCTGGGTGCAGTCCAGGCGAGGAATTTGCTGAGCAAGTTACCTGAGTGCCCTTTCTGAAATTAGCCATTTTTCTGATTGTTCTAGTGAAGACATACAGAGTTTATTGTGTTCCAGAGTAAATTAGATCATAGCAGTTACAAATACATAGTTTGGAGTCACAGAGATCTGGGACTGAATCTTAGTTTTGCTCATTAGCAGCTGTGTAATCTTTTTTTTCTTTTTTTAAAGAGTAATTTGAAGGCTTTTTTTTTCTTTTTTTAAAAATTGAGGTATAACTGACATAGCATTACATTAAGTTTTAGATGTACAACATGATTTGATATTTCTATATATTGTGAGGTGATCACCACAATAAATCTAATTAACATCCATCATCACGGGGTGCCTGGGTGGCTCAGTCAGTTAAGCGGCTGCCTTCGGCTCAGGTCATGATCCCAGGGTCCTGGAATCGAGCCCCACATTGGGCTCCCTGCTCCGCGGGAAGCCTGCTTCTCCCTCTCCTACTCCCCCTGCTTGTGTTCCCTCTCTTGCTGTGTCTCTCTCTGTCAAATAAATAAAATCTTTAAAAAAAAAAAAAATCCATCATCACATACAGTTACATTTTTTTTTCTTGTGATGAGAACTTTTAAGATCAGGAACAAGCCTTAATGTTTGTAAGGCAGATACCGTTAAGGTTTACAAATATTTTAAAAACCCTATTATTCTCTATATTAGCTGAACTGAAAATGAAAAGCAAAGAGAATCCCAGGTAACCATATTTAACAGAATCTTTTCAATCTATTGATTTTGACAGGAAGAATTTTTCATTGTGTAGTGCAATCTTTACTGACAGAGCCTCTATTGTTTGTCACTCTTGTCCTGTGTGGTTCCACTAGGGCTGACCTTCCCCAACCCTGCCTCCTGGGGTAGGGATATGGCCCAAGTCACATCAATCAGGAGTACCACATCTCCCTGAAAAAAAAGAGATGGGTGTCTGGTGTTGGCCTGTGTCCTTAGTCAGATCAGTACTGGTTTCAGGATTAAGATTTGTTGCTCCAACTATTGGGGAAGAGTCGCTGTCCTCTTAAGGTATTCTTTCTGAGATAATGTAAAGGAAGGACAGCCTAGAAATGGAAAATCAGAGTCCTACAGAATCAAAATATTCTGGGTTTTTTTTCACTTAAATACAGGATAATAAATTTCTTTTGGTTTTTCCTTGAGTTAGCTTTCTGTCACGTGAAATAGTCAAGCCTATTGCACCTTATACTGCCAATCATTTTTCTCTAATATTTTCCCCAAATAGTTCCTTCTATTCTAGACTAGTAAGTCTTGTCATTGTCCTCAAAAATAAAAAAAAAATTAAGGAAGAATTGAAAATAGAGGCTCAGACAGATATTTTGTACACCAAAGTTTACCACAACATTATTCACAATAATCAAAAGAATACTATTCAGCCATAAAAAAGGAATGAAGTTCCAGGGGCACTGGTCTGGCTCAGTCAGTAGAGCATATGACTCTTGATCTTGGGGTCATGAGTTCAGGCCCTATGTTGGGTGTAGAGCTCACTTAAAAAAAAGAAAAAAAAAGGAATTAAGTTTTGATACTTGCTACAATAAGGATGAACTTTGAAAATATGATACTAAGTTGGGGTGCCTGGGTGGCTCAGTCGTTAAGCATCTGCCTTTGGCTCAGGTCATGATTCCAGGTCCTGGGATCGAGCCCCCATCGGGCTCCCTGCTTGGCAGGAAGCCTGCTTCTCCCTCTCCCACTCCCCCTGCTTGTGTTCCCTCTCTCGCTGTGTCTCTCTCTGTCAAATAAATAAATAAAACCTTTAAAAAAAAAAAAAAGAAAATATGATACTAAGTCAAATCAGCCAGACAGAAGGACAAATACTGTATGATTCCACTTATATAAAATATCTAGAATATGTAAATTCATAAAAAGAAAATAAATTAGACATCTCAGGGGCTGACAGGAAGGAGTGATGGGGAGTCACTGCTTTATGGGTACAGAGTTTCTGTTTGGTGTGAAGAAAAGTTCTGGAAATAGATGGGGGTGATGGTTGTATGACACTGTAAGCATAATTACTGCCATTGAATTGTACATTTAAAACAGTAAAAATATCAAAGTTAATATAAATAACAGTAAAAATGTCAAATTTAATATAAACAAAACAAAAAAACAAATAAAAATATATTTTCCAATTAAAAAAAGTAATAAAAGAAGAAAAAATAGAAAAGCTACGAACCAAAACCTTTCCAAGTTTCTTAGCAAATCATCATCTATTCTGCTTCACCAAAGCACTGTTAGGAGGTAAAACATGCACACTCACATACTTTTTATAAAAACATAAGACATATAAACTATTTTACAAATGGGGGAGAATAATTAAAACCAAACCATGCTACTGCTTTTCATTTCTCCACTAAAGTTATAATAATTCTATTTTTCTTGAAGGCTTTTATTTAAGCTCCAAGATTACTTGTATTGAATATAGGTTATCAAGGTAAATAGCAAAAACAAAAGAAAATGAACAAATGTTGTTAAATGACTTTCATTCTTCTTCTGAACACATTAATAATGTACACTCTTACACAAATATAAATGTTTATGCAAAATATCCTACAATTTTGACTGTCAGAAAACCTAAAACATTCTTGAAGAGAAAATTACTAAACTCACTAAAATGAATACCTTTACCAAATGCAAGTTTTAGAGATCTATATATTATTTACTTATTTATTGTCAGGAAAATATATGGGAAGCTAGATTAGTCATTTAGCAAGTTAAAAGGCCTTCACTTTTTTCTGACTCTACATAGATACTAATTATGAAGAACAAGTTTCTTTGTCTGTGTTAATATGTTGTAGGAAATCTGCTAAGGACTGTTACTCTAAAACCATTCCTCACAATGAAACTGGACTTTTTTTGTGCAGTAAAAACAATAATAAATTCAACAATAAATTCAAAATGGAAAAAAATCTAAATATGGGGCAGAAATCCATCAAAATCCTAGGAGAACACAGGCAGCAACTTCTTTGACCTCAGCCACAGCAACTTCTTGCTAGACATGTCTCCAGAGGCAAGGGAAACAAAAGCAAAAATGAACTGTTGGGACTTCATCAGGATAAAAAACTTTTGCACAGCACAGTAAACAATCAACAAAACTAAAAGGCAACCTACAGAATGGGAGAAGATATTTGCAAATGACATATCAGATAAAGGGCTACTATCCAAAACCTATAAAGAACTTAGCAAACGCAACACCCAAAAAAACAAAAAAATCCAGTCAAGAAATGGGCAGAAGACATGAACAGACATTTCTCCAAAGAAGACCTACAAATGGTCAACAGACACATGAAAAAATGCTCAACATCACTCAGCATCAGGGAAATACAAATCAAAACCACGATGAGATACCACCTCACACTGCTCAGAATGGCTAAAATTAACAACTCAGGGAACAATAGATGTTGGTGAGGATGTAGAGAAAGGGGAACCCTCTTACACTGCTGATGGAAACGCAAACTGGGGCAACCATTCTAGAAAACAGTATGGAGATTCCTCAAAAAGTTAAAAATAGAACTACCTTATGACTCAGCAATTGCACTATTAGGTATTTATCTAAAGGATAAAAAAACAGGGATTCAAAAGGGCACACGCACACACTCCATTGTTTATAACAGCAATGTCCACAATAGCCAAAATATGGAAAGAGCCTAGATGTCCACAGACAGATCAAAGGATAAAGATGAGTTATATTATATACGATGGAATATTAGTCATCAAAAAGAGTGAAATCTTGCCATTTGCAATGATGTGGATACAACTAGACAGTAATATGGTAAGCAAAATAAGTCAGTCAAGAAAGACAAATATATGATTTCACTCATATGTGGAATTTAAGAAACAAAACAGATGAACACAGAGGAAGGGAAGGAAAAATAAGATAAAAACAGAGAGCGAGACAAATCATAAGAGACTCTTAATATGGGAAACCAACTGAGGGTTACTGGAGGGGAGGTGGGGGGAGGAAGGGGCTAATTGGGTGATGGACATTAAAGAGGGCACTTGATATAATGAGCACTGGATATTATATGCAACTGATCAATAACTAAATTCTACCCCGAAACTAATAATACACTACAGGTTAACTAAATTGAATTTAAATAAACATTTTTTTAAAAATGTACTGTTTGATGAGCTCCAAAAATTTTTTTTTTAAAAGAAAAAAAACCCATTCTTCAAAATTTATTATTATCACCATACATATTAGGGAACATGATATATATCATATGAATGAACAGGTCAGCTGTCCTATATATAGATAGATAAATTATAATGCATTTATAATGTCTACCTAGTAAAACAAGTCGGAAAATAGTAAGATGAACTGAATGAATGTATTGTAATCAAATCTCTTAACCTCTGTCACTTATCTTTTATCACTGAATGTCATTCTTTTATTTTAAAAAAGTAGCCATAGTAACACATCTCAATGACTGCATTTACTTATAGCAGCTGAGCATATATAAGGACAATATATTCATACTTTTTCATCTGATTATCTTTAAGAATATCAAATATAAGAATTATGGGTCAGAAATTGATTTTTTATGGCTTAATCACTTTTATACAAATTACTGTAGTTTTTACTATTAAAAAAGCCATATAAATATCTAATAATACTAGTCTTCTATGTCACTTCTCACCCAGTTCTATGGTCATTGTCATTTTACTTTCATTTGGTATTTATTTCTCTGTCTATATGTTGATGCTTTTTGATAAAAAGCTTTCAGCTATTCCTATTAATTACTACCCTTTATTTTATTTTTTTAAAAGGTTTTATTTATATATTTGACAGAGAGAGAGAGAGAGAGAGAACACAAGCAGGGGAGATGCAGGCAGAGAGAGAGGAAGAAGCAGACTCCCCGCTGAGCTGAGCAGGGAGCCCGACATGGGGCTCGATCCCAGGACCCTGAGATCATGACCTGAGCCGAAGGCAGATGCTTAACCAACTGAGCCAGTCAGGCGCCCCAATTACTACCCTTTAAAGATAGGGATTTAGCTCACTGTCCCTTCCCACCACCCACACAAGCACCCTGCTAGTCCTCTCAAAATTGTTATATTGTAATTTCAGTTATATCACTAGTCAGTGTTTCCAATACTTCAAACATGCCAAAGCTATTGGCAGCTGAGCCTTCTATTGCACTATTATTACCATCCCTTTCCTGCATAATCACCCCCACCCACAGAGAGAATGATTGCCTTTTGTTTTCTTGTTCACTTACTTTCCTATGTACCTGTCACTAATTCAGCCTCAAATTCTTTGCTAGTCATCTAAAAGCATAACCTTCACTCATCAAGAATTTCATTATTTTCATCTTTCTCAAGACTGACTCTTCAGGGACACTGTTTTACCTCCATCTGGAGACTTCAGTGCTTTCCTTTAATAATGAAACTATCAGACAGAAGTAAGGAAACAGACAACACAATAAACCAACTAGACCTAAAAGACATATACAAAACAGCTTATCCAACACAGAATACACATTCTTTTCATGTGTACACAGGACGTTTTCCAGGACAGACCATATGATAGGCCACAAATTAAGTCTCGACAGATTTAAAAATAGGTATCATACAGGATATCTTCTCTGACCACAACAGGATGAAGTTAAAAATCAATAACAGAAATAAAACTGGAAAATCCACAAATCTGTAGAAATGAAACAATGCACTCTTAAACAACCAATAGATCAATGAAGAAACCACATGGGAAATTAGAAAATACTTAAAGACAAATAAAAAAGAAGATAAAATATACATACCAAAACTTATAGAACACAGTGAAAGCAGTGTTAAGAAGGAAATTTATAGCTATAAATATTTTCAGTAAAAAGCAAGATTTGAAGTCAATAGTCTAACTTTACAACTTAAGGAACTGGAGAAAGAACTAAATCCAAAGCTAGCAGAGGGAGTGAAATTAAGATTAGAACAGAAAGAAACAAAGTGGAGAACAGAAAAACAAAAGAGAAAAAAATCAATGAAATGAAAAGTTAGTTCTCTGAAATGATCAACAAAATTGCCAAACCTTTAGCTAGGTGGACTAAGACAAAGAGAAGACGAGACTCAAATTAACTAAATCAGAAACAGAAGTGGGGACATTACTACCAATACTACAGAAGTAAAAAGGACTGTAAGAGTACTATGAACAGTTCTATGCCAACAAACTGGATAACCCAGATGAAATAAATAAGTTTGCAGAAACACAAAACCTGCCAAGACTAAATTACGAAGAAACAGAACATCTGAATAGACATGTAACTAGCAAGATGATTGAATCAGTAATAAAAAAAAAAAATCTCTTCACAAAGACAAGCCCTAGACCCAATGGCTTCACTGGTGAATTTTACCAAAATTTAAGAAACCATTATCAATATGTCTCCAAGTTCACCATAAATTGAAAAGGAAGGAATATTTTCTAACTCATCCTGTAAGGCCAGCATTACCCATATATTAATGCCAGACAAAAGCTGTAAGAAAAGGCTAACATTCTTTATGAACATAGATATAAAAATCCTCAACAAAATACTAGCAAACCAAAACCATCAGCATATTAAAAGGACTAGATCCCACGAACAAGTAAGATTTATTATTGAAAGGAAAGAATGGTTCAATATATGAAAATCAATGTAATAGGTCATATGAACAAAATGAAAAGAAAAAAAAAATACATGATCATCTCAATTGATGAAGAAAAAGGATTTGAAAAAATTCACCACTCTAGAAAGAAACTATCTTCAGATAATAAAAGCCATATAAAAAACCCTAAAGTGAACATCATACTCAACAGTGAAAGACTAAAAGCTTTTCCTGTAATATAAGGAAAAAGGCAAGGATGCCTGCCTTTCTGCTTCTATTCAATATTCTAGTCAGAGCAATTAGACAAGAAAAAGAAACAAAAGGCATCCAAATTGGAAAGGAAGAGGTAAAATGATCTCTCTTCACAGATGACATGGTCTTTTATGTAGAAAACCTTACAGATTTCACAAAAATTATTTTAGAACTAATTCAACTAAATAGCAGGATATAAAGCTAATAAACAAAAATCATTGCATTTCTACACACTGACAATGAACAATCTAAAAGGGAAATTAAAAAAATAATTCCATGTACAACAACATTGAAAAGAATAAACTATTTAGGAATTAACGTAACCAAAGACTTGTACATGGAAACTACATTTTTTTCTCAAAGAAATTAAAGAAGACATGAATGCTTAGAAACACATCCCATGTTCATGGGCTGGAAGGCTTAATATTGTTAAGATGTCAATACTACCCAAAGTGATGTACAGATTCAATGAAATCCCTATCAAAATCTCAATGATGTATTTTGCAGAAATAGAAACTCATCCTAAAATTCATACGAAACTTTGATAGTCTTTTCAACAAATGGTGCTGGAAAAAACAGTAAAAGAATGAAAGTGAATTCTTAATACTGTATGAAAAAAATTAATTCAAAAAGGATCAAAGACCTAAATGTAAGACCTAAAACTATAAAACTCTTGGAAGAAAAGAGGGTAAAAGCTTCATGACACTGGATTTGGCAATGATTTCTTAGATATGACACCAAAGACAAAAGCAACAGAAGAGAAAGTAAATAAAATGGACTCCATGAAAATTTAAAAATTTTGTGTATCAAGACCATATTAACAAAGTAAAAAGATAACCCACAGAATTCAAGAAAAAATATTTGCAAATCATATATCTGATAAGAGATTAATATCCAGAATATACAAAGTACTCTTAAAACTCAACAACAACAAAAAAAACAAACAGGTTGTTGAGATTGCTTAATTTATTAATCTGTAAATTTGTATCTTCTACCAAATTTGATAGGTTTTCTGCCATTATTTCTTCATTCTCTTTTCCATCTGGGATCCCACTGACCCATGTGTTGGATGTTTTGAAATTATATCCCATGATCTGAAGCTCTCTTCACTTAAAGTTTTTCTCTCTTCTTCAGATTGAATGATCTTTATTATCTTCATTCTGCTATTCGTTGTTAGCTGCTTAAGTCAGCCAGTAAAGTTTTTACTTCTGGTATTATATTTTTCAGCTGTAAAATTTACATTTGGTTCTTCTTCATAGTTCCTATTTCTTTCTTGAGAGTCCCAATCTTTTAATTCATTACAAACATATTATCTTACATCTCTCTACATATAGTTATAACAGGCGCTTTAAACTGTTATATAATGACTCCAACATCTGGGTCATTCTGGGGTTGCCTACAAAATATTAATTAATGAAAACAAAATAAAAACCATTACTTTGGAAAAGCTGCATTTTAATTAGACTCTTATCATGGAGGATTCAATGATTAAATAAAGTCAGATACATATTTATCCTCTCATAAAATGCCTCAGTTTTATTACATAAAAAGATGAATGGTAAAATTTGAATACAAGAAGTCTATTTAAGGCATTTAAAGCCAAATCAGCTAGTATCAACTTTAAGTCACATCAGGGCGCCTGGGTGGCTCAGTTGGTTAAGCGACTGCCTTCGGCTCAGGTCCTGATCCTGGAGTCACGGGATCAAATCCCACATCGGGCTCCCTGCCCAGTGGGGGATCTGCTTCTCCCTCTGACCCTCTTCCCTCTCATGCTCTCTGTCTCTCATTCTCTCTCTCAAATAAATAAATAAAATATTTAAAAAAAAAATTTAAGTCACATCAATATTTCCCAATCTTTCCTAGTACAGGGTTTAATATAAAATAACTTTCCTGTTTTATTTAAGTTACCCATATTAATTTCTTTAGTGGCTCTCACCCAATTGTTGGGATAGCCTATATAGTCCTTCATGAAAAGGACAGATTCCAAAATAAATATGAAGCCTACTGTTTCATCTGGGCATAGATTTGGTGAACTTCCTTATTTGCTTGATTACTTACAATACTGAAGTGTAGGCTGTTTGGAATTTATTGAAGAGAACTCAAATAATGTTCAGAACATTAAAACAGCAAGAACGAAAATGTCCCTTAAAACACGATAAATTTTTCCTCAATTATTAAAATATGTAAATAACAGTAATCCTTTCTATTTACATAATTCCTTTTAGTATTTAACATTTCATATTTTTTAATTTTATAAATATTAAATTTATATTTAACAATAATATCTTATGAAAAGAGTAACTGATAACTACTCTGAGAAAGTGATTAATATTCCTTTAGCCGGTTTTTAAGAACATCCTAAATATAAGACTCAGGTTTAGAGGCTTGAGATTCACAGGCATTTGTTATAGCCAGCACTCTCAGGAAACATTGTAGAAAACCTCATGATGAGGTATTTTTAAAATCCAAACAGATTTATATGGTTCTGATGTTTACAGAAACAGGAGCAGAAATATGAATTGCATGGCCAGCATCCTACAGTGAATAAGACCTGTAACAATGTTCTAGAAACTGCTTTTAGGATTTTGGCATATCTCTCACTGGTATTTTAACAGGCAAGTCATTACTTCAATAGATGATAAAACTATCTTTACAGTCTTATAAACTGAATACAGCTCTAACTTGAAATGTGAAGATTTTTTAGAGATTTCATTTATAGAGGAAAATCTCTTCCTGATGTTATCTAATGGAGAAAAGCTGCTTGGCTGACACAGCCATCAAGGTGTCATTACATAATTAATAGTACCTGCAGAACCAAAACATTTGGTTTGTTCACACATAAACGGAACAGTAATAGACTCTGCATTAAGCATTTTCAACAGCTAAGATTCTTGTCGGCCAAAAGTCTTTAGCTCATGTATCATAATGAAATGGCCTGGTAAGTCCTATAATAATGTTTTCCTCCCACTGTCTTTATGAAACAGTCCACTACATTTTGTGCATTTTATACAATTTTTAAAATCCTAAATTTCACAAGTTTACTGCTACCTTTGATCCCTAAGCCCAAAACATTTGCAGAGTTTAAGGTTTTCATGTAGCTATAGAAAAACAATCAAATGCAAAGTAAACTAATCGGAAATTGGTGAGTCATATGAATTAAAACGTTTCTGGAAAGAGCATAAACATATTAATCAAAGCATACCCCTAGTTTCCCCTTATGTCATTTAAAATATAAAACCCTATATATGTAACAGTACAAGTTAGCTCAGAATTTCATGCTCTATTAAAGTTAATAAAATGTTTAATACTTCAAATAGCATGTTCATTACATGTAGCCTACATTTAGCTAGAATTTATCTTTTTTAAAGACAATAAAATATCAAACAAGGAAACATTTCATTTCATTTGCTATCATTACCCTAAAAACTGCTTTTCAAATTCAAGACGTGTTTATGCAGTGCTATAGTAACTTAGCTAAATCTGGTCTATTTCATATTCAAAGACTTTAAGGGATTTTTAGAAAAGCTAAGGGTATTCTTTGATTAATTTGACAAATTTATTAAGCCTCACTATGTTCAAAGCACTATGCTAGATACATAAAATGTGATTGCTTTATTTCAACATTTATTGAACTTCTATAGAAGTGTGGAATACAGAGATAAACAGTACATACCCTTGAAGTCCCTGAAACACAAATAAATGAATTAACTTTGAGTAAATTGGACACACAAACATTAAATAAAAGTAGGAATTAAATCATATGTGTAACTGTAGGCTTAGTATCAAATGCATGTGTTGTTGAAAATGAATTAAATTTCTAGTAACAAGAGCCTGGTAGATATTTAAGAGTTTGTTATTAATGTCATTTCATTTGGATTCTTTCCTTAGCAACATATCTCTAAAAGGCAAAAAATGTTTTACCCAAATCTTTTTTCTCTTTCAAAAATAAAAAAATGCTAGATAATTTCATATATCAGAAAAAAAATTTTTAATTTCAGAGCACTAATATTTGGCATGCTTTGACCCAATTTGGACTTGCTAGGTTGGGTAAAAAATCTTACTCTTAACTCCTATTAGAGGAGTCTATACAGTAAATCCATGTTACTTCTAATATGTAAATTTAGTGGTTTAATTTGAGAGCCTGTGAGTCCTCCATTCAGGCTCTGCTTGCATTATTCTGTGGGAGTGGTAGGACCCAGAGTGCTTCTTTTAATCAGTGGGGAATAGACAAAATAGAGCCAAAATGCTAGATTCTCTTCTGTACAGATGCAATTTAAAAATTAAAATTAAAAACATATTAAGTGTAGAATTAATTTCCTTAAAAAACTATTTTTATTTCAAAGAAGCATTTCAATGATGAATTTGACTACATTTTGCTCTCTTAATATTTTTAAGTAACTTATGAAAGATGCCCAGTTAAACTCAGCAGCTTTAATTTTCTCACCCTCTCCACCAAAATGACTATAAAATAACTGACTTTTTTTTAAAGTCTGCAAGGATAAAGAACACTAGACCAGAAGTTTTGAACAATGGAAAGAGGATAGACAAGGGGTGACTTGCTTAAAAGAGCAGAACATATGGAGGAAGCCGGCAAGAAGCAAGATGATTGACACGGCAAAACTCTGGAAAGGTTCACGAATTGGAGGTATCAGGTATTTCAGACAGGGACTAAAAACGAGAAGAGTGGTTGAAAATCTCTGCAGATATCAGTCAGAACCCAATCTCCCTCCCAGTGCTCTTAGCCGACCCACACCTGGAGAGGAGAGGAGGATCGTTGTCCAGAGACAGCGAACAAGCAAACTTGCAGGGTTGAGGACAGCAGGCCCAATGAAGGCCAGCTGGAAAGCATGGTCTGAAAATGAAAGTCTCTGGCCTTAAGCCTTCTGAGGGAGAACAACAACCAAGTCTGAGGACAGAAAAAAAGATTTTGTGGTCTCAAATTTTTTTTACTTCCCACTGAGCTTTTTCACAGGGAACAACTGCAGAATAAGAACCACAAAAAAGAAGGCGTTAGGCTAAAAAGAGGACATGGGACCCAGGAAACAGGGAAGTTAAGCAGAAGAGAAAAAGAGAGCATCCAGATCAGAGGGGAACAGGATAACTGAGGCTCCAGGAGAAAGGTCTACAAGAAAGGCGAGGGGAGGGGAAGCAGAATCACAGGATGGATTTCCTGATGCTTCTCTTTAGGCTTAACCATAAAGACAGGGTCTTACAGTTCCACTGAAGAGTGTGTGGAAAAGATTAGTGAGGGGTACATTGAAGACTGAGCAAACTAAAGAAGGAGGCAATTATTTATTATAGAGGAGAAAAAAATGTTGGTACAAATAAATGTATTAGCACACAGGTCAGGCTCCGGGGCACACGGTAAGGTGGAGAAGCGTGGAGCCTGTTGCTAGAGCAGCAAAAGAGCACGTCATCATGGCATGCAAAGCCGGTCAGTTGGAAACAGTACTTCAGTAGTCATAATGATGAAAACAGTAAATATCAGTTAATCCAAAAACTTGAGATACAGTCATAAGGGGGGTTGTGAATAGGGGGCTGGTGGTTGGAAGAAGTTTTTCATCTTCCATAATGGAAAGTCAGTTCAGAATTTCAAAAATCAAAGTCAATGAAAATTATATAAATGTTATTTATTTAGGAATACAGATGCTATTACAGAAGGAAATACCTAAAAGAAGTAAAAGTAATTGACTTTGGAGAGTAAAACTTAAGTAAGAGAAGAGCGGGTCAGAGACAACTGCTTTTCATGATAAACTTTATACCATACCTTGACTTCTGTATACATAATACTGAGATAAAAATTAAAATAAAAAATATCAATAACCTTAAAATAAGTTCGTGACTTTTTTAACCTACTACATGACTGACTCAACTTCAAGGGGGTAGTCTATCATTTATTGAAGAAAAAAACCCTTAAAAATAGCAAAATAGGAAAACCTGCTTTCCTGTGCTTTAAGAGATCAATCTTCAAATCTGATCCATATTCTACCATCAAAATAACCCAGCTGATATTTTTTTCTGGTTGTTGAAACCTTATACACATGCAACATAAGTTAACAATATAATTTTAATAACCAAATTAGTGCACAAATTGGCTTTCTAATGAACATGTGGAAACAAATACCTAAATGCCTAACTATATGATTCATGCTGAGAAGCCCTAGTCATTTGAGCTTTTCTGATTTTAGAAATCAACTGAATTATCAATTAATGTACCCATATTAGGAATTGTTTATGTACAAACATACACCTTACAAACAACTGATACATAGGAATGATCTTTTGCCCGCTTCATCTCTAAGTCATTGTCCCAAGCACCATAAGCATCGTCTGTACTTCCTTCTTCCCCTACCAGGGGCAAAAGGAACACCCTACTATGACCAGAATTCTCATCACTACAACTGCCCTGCAGATGCTTTTGCTGTGGCCACATCTCTCCTGAACCCATTCACCTACCAGCAGGGTCTGGCACCTACCTATACCCACACCTGCACCTCGAGGACCCTGGGTCCCCTGAGCATCTATGCTTTTCTATTCCACTCCCACCTGGGGATTCTGGGGTTGAGGGAAAAATACACTTGGAATCTTGAGTTATAGCTTGGAAGTTTTCCTGCAACAGCAATGATAAGATTGTTTCAATATTTCAGATAGGACAAAGCATAAAGAAACTTGGGTATCAGCTTAACATACAGTTTCTATTAGGAAATGATTCACAATTTTCTACTGAACTTTAAATTCTTAGCAAACAATTAGTAAGTTAGAAGTGAACTCTGTAAAGACCAGCGAAAGACTCTCCTACAAAACAAACAGCCAGAATATAAATACCTACAATTATAAATGCTTATCCAAATTTACTTGTTTGCATTTTGTCCTAATTATGAAAATATTACTAGTTTCAGTTTGTTGTATATAATACTATCTCATTACGATATTGCCATTTTACTGAGGTTAATTAGTAGAGTCCTCATTTTGTTACTCATGTAGCTATTCCTTTCTTTCCTTTATTGAAAAAGCTTCATCTCACTGAACTACAGACCCTGCATAATATAATTTGGCAATCGAGTTCACGCATTTCCTAGGACAGGTGACAGGATAAATCCAACTTCTTTCTTCCATGCTGGTTTCAGTTCTGAGTTTGAATGAAATGAGTGGCATACAAAGGTGATGCTGATTTTATTGTATGTTATTCCAGTACTTCTCCAGCTGTGGGGCTTGCCATCTACAGAGACTCAGGTTAAGAGGGAAGAAGAGGGATTTTTTTTCCCCTCTCCATTTTTTTAATCAGTTTACTAAGGATTTGGAAAAGTCAGGCACTTCAGATAAAGGTGAAGTCCAGTATGACTACCTTTCTTTTCCCGACTACTGAAGATGAACAAATTATCCAATGCTTAAAATAACCCCCCAAATACTTAGTTGCCCATCTTTCAAAATTTCAGGACTTTATAATAAAAAAGCAGCAATGTGCAAATAATCCACAACGACATCATCTGGTTCTGAAGAAGGGAAACAGAACAAGCATTTGTCTGCATTTCCAATGCAACCAATATTTTCTAAGCGCCTACTGTATGCTGGGCACACTTCCAAAGGAACGAGGCAGATGAGGGCTCTCCTCTCATAAAGCTTAATGAACAAGTAAAAGAGGATAATTTTCGGCAGCCATAAATACAATGAAGAAAATAAATGTGGGGCGCTTGGGTGGCTCAGTTAGTTAAGCGTCTGCCTTCGGCTCAGGTCATGATCCCAGGGTCCTGGGATCGAGCCCCGCATCGGGCTCCCTGCTCAGCCGGAAGCCTGCTTCTCCCTCTCCTACTCCCCCTGCTTGTGTTCCCTTTCTCGCTGTGTCTCTGTCAAATAAATAAATAAAATCTTAAAAAAAAAAAAAAGAAATGCAGTCGTATGGATGAAAGGAGGTGGCTATTTTTGAATAGGGTCAAGGCCTATCTGAGGTGGTGACATTTATTATTTTTTATTATTACGTTATGTTAATCACCATACATTACATCATTAGTTTTTGATGTAGTGATCCATGATTCATTGTTTGCGTATAACACCCAGCGCTCCATGCAGTACATGCCCTCCATGCAGTACGTCCCATCACCAGGCCAAACCATCCTCCCACACCCCTCCCCACTAGAACCCTCCGTTTGTTTCTCAGAGTCCATAGTCTCTCATGGTTCATCTCCATGAGGTGGTGACATTTAAATTTGGACACAAGCAACAAGGAACCAGCCACAGGGAAGATCTGGAGGAAGATCTTTCCAGCCAGAAAGAAAAGGAACTGCAAAGTCTCTATGATGGGAACAAACTTGGAGAGTTTGAGAAACAGATGAAAGAAAAGAAAAAAGGCTGGTGTGGCTGAGACCTAGTGAATGGTGGGGAGAGAGGCAGGAGATGAGGATGGTGGATAAAATAGGGGCCAGATGGGCAGAGTCTACGGACCATGGCCAAGAGCCAGGTTGACTTGAAGTGTGGTGGAAAGCTACTAGAAGTTTTGAGTAATGGAGTTAAGATCTTTATATTTTCAAATGCCATTCTGACTGCTCTGTGGAAACTGGTTTATGGAGGGTAAACACGGCAACAGGAAGACCAGTGAGGAGACTGGCTATTGCAATAACTGAGCGAGAGGCAATGATGACCAGGGTGGCTGGTAGCAGGGAAGATGAAGTGAAGGCGAAGGATATAGGACAGAGCTGAAGTTCTCAGATTTTCTTGCCTCCTAGAGCCCTTTGTGTCTCAGTAATTTTTTTTTACCCCTAAGGCAAAAGAAATACCTAATGGTTCAGCTTCTTTAAGGTACAGACTACTTAATAGTAGTCTGAGCATGTCAGGGTTTCCCTCACTAATTTAAAATATCTCATGTATTATATTTCTCTACCTGTGAGAAGTCACTGAAGGCAGCACAACTGGTCAGGAAACATAACAAAATCCGACTCTGGGTCTGTCTGATGCCAAGTAAAATAACAATATAATAAATAATACTCTGCTATGAGTTAGTCACATCAGAGTACATTAAACGCGGTATCTCATTTAATCCTAACCACACTATTAAATAGGTCTGTCTGCTTCCAAAGTCAACTACAACATACTCCCCTCTTAGCTGATTAAAGTGATAGTAAGGTGTTGGCAAATGGCAGTCTTATCCACTTAGTCTCAAAAAATATGTATTTTGGGCGCCTGGGTGGCTCAGTTGGTTGAGCGACTGCCTTCGACTCAGGTCATGATCCTGGAGTCCCTGGATCGAGTCCCGCATCGGGCTTCCTGCTTGGCAGGGAGTCTGCTTCTCCCTCTAACCCTCTCCCCTCTCATGTACTCTCTCTCTCTCTCATTCTCACTCTCTCAAATAAATAAATAAATCTTAAAAAAAATATATGTATTTTTGTAATGTGAAAAAAAGGTCTGAGAGGTAAAACATGAAACTGAACATTTTACAAATGTCCACAGCTATTGTAATGACTGCACTATACTTCTATTTCCAAAACCAGACCAATCTAATTGTCTGCCCTCATCTTGACCCAGCCCTGAACAGGATATATACGGGGACAGTACTAAGTAGAATATTCACTGAAAGTTGATTTCTTAGGGCAGGTGGCAGAACCTCAAAAGCCTTGATGGAGCCCAGCCATGGGGAGGAGCAGGGAATGTGTTGTGGGGAACTAGAGAGGACATATACACTCTAAGAGGCAATACGGTCCCCTTGAAATCTGGACTATAACGTAAAATCGAACAAACGCGAAAACTCTGCACCTTCTGAAGAAAACATGCCGAGAGGCTAAATTTAGTCCTTGCAAATAGTCTTAGATACATGATTAAATTTCTCAAACATATTAGTGATAAGTGGCTAAGGAGAGAGCCTTAAGGAAGTTGAAGAAGATTATTAGGAGAATCCAGGAGGAGGCTACTAATTCTGTGCAGGAAACTGAAGTTAAAACTGCACAGTTCAATCTACTTTATACATTTTGTATTTTCTGGGACTGGGTGTTTTTCCAGAAGTGGAAATAGGTGCACCTTATATTTAGTTCTGTATATTTTAATCTGTCCAGTACAAAATAATCTTATCAAAATAAATAAAGATGTTCCAGCAAGAGACACTGTTCATTTTTCTCCCTGCCATGAATGACATGCCATCAGACTATTTGTCTCTGCATCGAGCAGCTTAATAGCATTTGAAATCCTGCAATTCTATCAGTCACAGGAAGCATGATCACAAACTTGGATAGAAGTCACTAACTTAGCTCTTCAGTTGCCCTGAGAAAGAAGGAACCAAGAGATCTGACTAGCAGAATTGTTGTCACGGATGTTCAGTGTTGAAACTCAAACTAAACTTAAAAGAGTATCTATCCAGTATTATAAATGATTAGAAATGCTGTTAGTTTGTCACTAATTCTAAAGCTCAGGACTTATTTGTCAGTGGTTTTGAAAGATCCTGTTCTCAAATCCTGAATGCTGTAGCTTTTGTTTTCCTAAGGCCATAACTGCAAAATAATTAAGAAGAGACTCACATAGTCAGACCAAGACAGTTCCAATTATAACACTAAGGCTATGACCTTGCCTACAAACAGAATGAAAGCCAAACAAAACAGTAGTACCTAAAATCTGGCTGGCTCTTCCTGGGAAGTACTTCAAGGAAAGCAATTTTACTATTTGTATGCTCCTTGGGTGTGTGTGGGGGGGATATGAATCTGCAGTTATAATAAAGCAAAATAACTGTTATGACAAATATCTACTCAGAGTGCTATACAGGATCACATAAATTACCCCAGGGAGGTAGGGTGATGGCACGTGACCTGAGTTTGGAGGTCTCTTAGGGTAAGGTGGATATTTTGGCTTGGGAGAATGGTATGTTTGAAGGCACCAAGGCCTGGATTAGTTTGATCATCGCCAGAAGTACAAGATGTTCCATACAGCATGAGGCAGAGCATGTGGGAAGTTGCTGGACATAGGGCAATGAAAAATGGACAAAAGTCAGTACATGAGGGGATCTAGACTTTGAGCTCTGCTGAAAGCTGTAGGAACCACTAATGATTTTATGTCAAGAAGGGATATGATTTGACTCTGTTTCTGAAAGGTCACAGGCAGAGATAAGGATAGACTGAGGGAGGCAAGATTTAAGGCAGAAAAGTCCTCTGAGTCTCTTCCTACAGTGTTGCTCAGCCCCCCGCCTCACAGACTTGGGCTACAGAAGGTCCATCTTGATTTTTCCCTCTTAGGTATTAAGAATTGAGACAACTCCAGTCAATTGATTGTGGATGCTCGAACTCAGAAATACATTTAAGGTTATGTGGCAGAGTGTGGCCAAGTATGAACAACAGCAAAAAACCAGAGGAAGATCTCAGAGAGAAAGAAGGAAGAGGCTGCATACAGCCAGAGAGAGGCAAGGATGAAATACAATATAAATACAGAGGCTGAACAAGTGAGTTTCCAGTGCCTGGTTTCAGCCCCTTACGAGGCCCAGCTCGATTTTCTGCCGTCAGTCCCTATGCCCTTACTACAAACCCCTTTATTTTCTTTCAGCAAGATTTGAGTGGGATTCTGTCGCATGCAAACACAATGAACCCTGTCTGAAGCAGGGCCTGAACTCAAATACATAATGAAAATAAAGAGAGGGGTGCCTGGGGGGCTCAGTGGGTTAAATGTCTGCCTTCAGCTCAAGTCATGATCACAGGATTTCTGGATGGAGCCCCATGAAAGGTTCCCTGCCCAACGGGGAACTTGCTTCTCCCTCTGCCTTCCCTCCCACCTCCGGCTCATGCTGTCTCCCCTCCCTCCCTCTGTGAAATAAATAAATAAAATCTTAAAAAAAAAAGAAAATAAAGAGAATAGACAGGATATAAAAGATATAAAGGAAGTAAAATGGAAGGAAATTGCAATGGTTGGATTTGGAAGGGTTGGCTCCCATATACAGTCTTGGGCAACCACTGGTCATACTCTGCATTACAATGGGGATGATAGGAGAGGCAGAAGTGGAGGGAAATGGTAGGCATTCATTTTGTACACGAAGAGACCAGTGAGAGTAGGATATCCAAGTAAAAATGTCCAGCAGTTGGATGTAATTGTGTATCTCAGAGCAGTTCTGATCTGGAAATGTAGGTGAGGTCATCTCTCACATGTAGTTCTGTATATTTTAATCTGTCATCAAAACCATGACAGTGGACGAAATCTCCAGTAGAGCTGTAAGCCAAGGCCCGGGGAACACAGACATTAAGGTGCAAAACAAGTAGGCAAAGTCATGAAGGAGACTCGAGATGAAATGCTTTGATGTGCCAAGAAAGGAAAAACTTTTAAGAGAACCATGCCCATGTGACAAGAGTCTAGACACCTACCTTGCTGAAAGGATGACAAATGTTGAGTGTGGACCGCAGAATCAAACCCCCTAACATCATCTGACTACCTTGGATACAAAAGGCATTTTGCTGCCTCATTTCATCTTCAAAGCAACTTTTCAAGACAGGTGGCAGCATATCCTTTTAAAGATGAGGGGAAAAGACCAAAGTTCCCTGGGGATGGGCTAAGTCATATTGTGTATCTCTAATCCCTGGCAGAGAGCCTTCCACCGATTTGTTTAAATAACGAATAAAGAAGTGAACATTTCTACAATTTTAAAATCGTCTACATGGAATTAAGCAGACTGATTACTCTCAAATCCACATATGACGGGGGACCAGGTTTTGTTTTATGGATACAGCAAACCTATCTCCTGGGGCACAGCCCCGCATTTCATGTTGCTGTTTTCAACTCCCTCACAGGATCTCTATTTCTTTTACTTACCTTTCAGCAAAACATGAGTCAGAGAAAGGGTAGGCAAGGAGCTCATGTTTTTATATTACCAAATATGTCCTGGGGAACCCAGAATCTTAGTTGCTGATACTTTAACAAACCATGGAGATAAATCTCCATTAATTGCCACAGAACCTTAAATTCACATCTGATTCAGAAAGGATGCAAAAGAATATAATAATCTTTTGATGTAAACCACAAGTCATGCCACATGGGGTATAGTTAGCCACAGATTCTCCCACCTCCTAGGGAGGCATTATTAGCTCTGATCATTCAAAGGTCATTGAGGTCTTTTCTCCCTGACTTAAGATAAAAAGAACACATATAATACTGAAGTGGACAACGCTCCTTCCACAACCATGAGTTAGAAGAAAAACACTATTATAATTCCTTTCTATATTCTGAGAATAGAGAATGCATGAAAGAAGGATATTATAACAATTTCGTATCTGCAGAGGCTGCTCAAATCCTGGATTAATGGGTGCGGGCCAAAGAGGATGCGTTAACTGTGGAATGTCCCTGCTTCCCGCAAATTCCCTGGAATTCACAAAATGCAATACACAGTGAGCAGAAATGAAGCTAGCATGGACTCTGTTCCTCCCATGGGCCTGAACCATATATACTATTCTCTTCTACCCACTGTAAGAACTGTAGGAGGTATTTTTCCTGATTTCTAGATCACTGAGACTCAAAAGTTAAAGCAATATGTAGAGTTTACGCAGCAAGTGTACTAGGTTTGGATTCAAATTCAGATCTAACTTCAAACGTTGTGTTAATATTTGGTATACCACATTTCTGGCCAGAAAACAACTCCATATAAAGAAATTTTTAAAATATAACAAAAAATAATTTATGTACGCTCTCTTCATGTTCCAGGTAAAACTAATCTGTTTTCTGTGTTCCTACAACTTATTAATTTGGCTTTTATGTTGCATCTTAAGTATTTATGTCTAACTGCTCAGTAGACTACAGACTTCTCAATGACAAGAATTATAGTTTCCAAATATTTGAAGCTCTATCAACAATATAGTAAATGTTGGTTCAAGGAATAAATTAATACTTTAGCAGATGTAGTTTTAAGAATCCTGCGACAGGACAAAGTTATTTGTGAATTATACCAAAAATACCTCCAAAAGATAATAATATTCAAGGAAATATACTGTCATTACTTCTTACGAAGCTCTCATTCTATTACTTACTTTTTGTATGGTTAGTGACCTTTTTTCACTAAACATTAATTTGCTATAACTATGTTAAGATACTAAGAAAATCCATATCCATACTGTGTAAACTTATTTCTACACATATTTGAAGACACAGCAAGAGTTTAAACAGATGCTCCTCATGCCCTGCCCCTTATGCTCTTGGCCCCTCTCTGAATTCCCCTGTAGTTATCATGGAAACTCAATGGAGAATCTGACAGTTTCTAGTTAAATTCCCTGTGTCTCTCTACTTCAGTCCCGAGAGCTATGGCCCCAGGAGAGATTGCTCAGGGAACCCCCAGAATGACTGCAGGCATGACGCTCATATTGAGGGACTGGGGATGGTGAAGAAATAGTCCTGGAGGAGTTCTGAAGCACATTCTATACTATTCCTCGGCAGGATTGAGCTCTAACTGCTGACTGAGATCAACTGCTTATCAGCACAGCCTTCACAGTATCCCTGACCCTACCATACTTTCTCTGCTCTCTTACTCAGGCTTCTTGGTTTCATCTCCCCCACTGCCCTCAAATCACCTGAAACCAGTTCTTTGTCTTGGGGCCTGTTTTGGGGAACTCAAATTAAGATAGGTGTACAACATATACACAGGGAAATGGGAAGCAATTAGAACACTAGAAAGCCATTCTGTCTAGAGCTTCATCTGATGAGAATGCTTTGCTCTATACGGTAAGATAGTGATCTGTCACCAAAAATGGCCTTAGACTCCAGAGGTCGAAGTTGCATCCTTTCCCTTGTACAGGATTCGAGAGGCCAGCGAAGTTCACTGGGCTTGAGCCTTCCCTTAAAACATCACGGAAGCCACAGAAAGTTCTCTCACATCAGGTTATAGGTTTGCTACTCAATCTTGGAGCAAAGAAGTACAGTTAACTATAACCAAGACTGTCCTTCTAAAAAATATATACTTTGGAAATAAAAATGTGGTCTTAACATATAAGAAGCTAAGCATCCAGGACAATGACTGGCATGTGGTAAGCATTAATCAATCTTCCAAAAATTATGCCAACAAAATACATTTTTCTTTTTAGACTAAAACTGATCTCCTGCAGTCTGATAACTTTTCATCCAAGAAAGGTTTAAAGCATTTCAAACATAAATGTTTTAGCTTCCACTTTACTTGAAACTCCATTTTTTTTTTTCTCATTCAAATGTACATTAAAGTTCACTTTAATCTACTTTCACTTGATAGGTAATTAGAATGAAGACAAGTAACTGGCACATCTAAAATCCCACCATGGAGACAGATCTTTTTTTTTTTTTTTTAAGATTTTATTTATTTATTTGAGAGAGCGAGAATGAGAGAGAGTACATGAGAGGGGGGAGGGTCAGAGGGAGAAGCAGACTCCCCGCTGAGCAGGGAGCCGGATGCGGGACTCGATCCCGGGACTCCAGGATCATGACCTGAGCCGAAGGCAGTCGCTTAACCAACTGAGCCACCCAGGCACCCCATGGAGACAGATCTTAAAACGAATTCTCTCTTGATTCCTGGGTCAGTATTTTTCCCAACACTTTAAACTCATCTTTCAAAGGAGTGAACCATGAACCTTAACTATATTCTCATCGACTCAATCCCTTTCATCCAATGAACACAAACAACTACAAATACACACATCCTGAAACATTCCAACGAGGTTAAGCATACTATCATTCAACAGCTTTTCTGGATTATGTCCAGAGTCCTACTGAGGAGGCAGAGGGAGGGGAAGGCTCACATTAGGGAGCAGATGCTTTGGTCCATTCATCCTGCTTGCTGAAGATCACAGAGAGCAAACCCTCACCTCTGGTTCAGATTTACAGCAGGAGAATGCATCAATCCTTATTGTTTTCTTATTTCTTGTCACTTTTATTTTTCTCTACATTTACCACCATCTGGCCATGCCTGCTTGTTGTGCCATGTTTCCTGACTGCATGATAATTTTTTAATTATAAAATATAAAATATAAAAATATAAATTTTTATCCTAGGAGAGCTTGTTGAGGCTAAAATATGAATGGAACACATTCAGAAATATTGCCCTTATGAAATTAAACTAATTAAAAATGACTAACAAATATAAATGACTCACCCAACCATCAGGCTGGCTTGTCCAAGAACTCTAAATCAGGGTATAAAGCAAAGGCCTTAACTGGGTACCAACAGATAAAAGAATCTGATGAGATTTATGATTCTTGAGATGGATGCCACTTATTAGCACACATTCTACATTTTTTTTTTTATCCTTGGATGGTACTGAGTTCCACTAACTCAGATTTCTTACCTTACATCACCACCAAACAAGCTTTCAACAGTCAACTCTGGGCATTTCGGTGTTCTCCAACCACAGTAGTTCATGTGATAAGGAGTCATAAATCAGGGTTCCACCGTCAGTGCTAAAACTTATTAAATGACAACGGACAAGTCACTGCACTTGTTAAGCCTTAGCTTCCTTAGCTAGAGAATAAACAGAAGAGCTGCCATGCCTACTTGACAGGATTTTAAGGAAGGTCAAGAAAGATCAGGTCTACAAAAATACTTTATAGTGTTACATACATAAAGCAGTAAAAATGTTTGTTCACATAATTACACCATTAGAGGGGCTAACAGTTCTGTCCTATTTTTTTTTTCCTTTTCTGTTAATATTTAAGTGAGTTAATACATGTTAGAGTAGTATCTAGTATTTAATGTTCAATACGTGATAGCCATTAACTTTATTATTATAAGGACATATTTTCCAAAAGTCTTTATTATCTCTTGTAAATAGGACAAAAGAAGAGATCACCTGGAGATTAAGGGAATGCAGTTATGGAAGTAAGAGTGACTGCCCATCCAATATAAATGCCTATTTCCCACCCCTACTTTAAATTAATAGAAAAGGGAAGAGTAGGAAGAGATAAATATGGGAACCCTAATCTAAGAGAAGAATAGCTTAGAAGTAGATGACTGGCACAGAGTATCCTAAAGAAATTTATTCCCCCTCACAATCCTTTTTAGCTGAAGCTGATTCAGAAGCTTAAATTTCTGAATTTCCCTCTCCTCTTTACTACTGATCTTCTGTGTAACCTTCAAGTGAGCCATTTAACCACTTGGTCTTCTCAGATAAAAATCTGATAACTTCCATCTGTCCAAGATAGACTGATATATGTTCATCAGAATGTTATCAAGATATAGCTTATTATAAGTTCCTCAAAAGAAGCAAGATGCTATCAGACCTCCATGGAAACAGGTGTTTATCTTATTTTTCTTACTTCCTCTCCCGCTCTCCCTCCTGCTCACATATAAACACATTTTGGCTGTGGTAATAATAATGTGGGAAGGGTTCAAGTATTAGTACTCATCAGATAAAATCTGTTAGAAAATGGAAAGTTTTTGACTTTATGAGTAGAGTTTAGAGTAGATCACAATGAGAATTTAAGAGAGTTTCCTTCACTTTATCATCAACCTCATCTATCACTCCTCTCCTTAATCGCATGTGGAAATACTTTATTCATCTGTGACATACAGTGCCATAATATCAACACTCTCATATCAGGAAAGCTAGTACTCCATTTGCTCTGTTCTTTCTCTCCTGTGAAAAGAGAATAGTCTATTCAGCATGTCTGAAATTATTAAGCGATTACTGTCATTAGAAAATTGCTTCTTCTAAGAGTTAAATGTAACGTCTGAAGTATGTTATACTTTTAATAACTTAGAAGTCCTCTGTTCAATAGGATAGAGGATAAAGTATAGGTTAGGATATAAATCTAAGTTATCATACAAATAAAAATACTTAGACATATACACACTATACACAAACACAGTATTTTTTTTCATGGTAGAGGATGTGAAAATTAAATATTCCAAGAAGAAAATCTATTTCCTTGACTGAGATAGGATACTAAATAGGTCAAGGAGCTAGAAATAAAAATCCTATGAGGGAAAAGAGAGAAACCTAAACATGGTAAGATCATCTAATGTAATTGTAAGGATGATTTATCTTTCAATATTTTTCTATATGATCTTTCTATGAACTTTTCTTGGGTGAGAAATAGAATTCAAAATACCTCTTATTTCAGGTTCACACAAACTTTGGGGTGAAAGATGGGTTTTGCAAAAAGATTTCAACTTCTACAGATTATTAGGTTTCAGCTGCCTACTTTATTTCCCACTTAGCCAGGAAGAAGCTGAAAAGAAAGAGTAAGAGTAAAGAAATACACATAATGGAAAATCCATAAAAACAGAACTCCCAATTAACAAAATGACATTTTCAAAATAAGAAAAAAATACAATTAATATTTCCTACCAAAAACAACAAAAAATAAACTATTAGAGTCTAAGAGGTTATTTCAAATTAGATAATTTATGATAATATTTACTGAATCTTAAGAATGGAAAAAAATACATGTGCACACACCAATTTTACATACTAGAGAGAGAGTAGAAGAGAATACATTATGTATGAGTCCCAGATTAGTCATCTTCCATCCAGATGATGACAGTAGTAAGTCTATTATAATGAAAGACCTACACTGAGTTTCATGGGCTTAAAATATGAATGTTTGAAATTGTATATTATGAATAACCAACAGTTATTTGTCATAGGTATTGAATCATTTCAGTGTCTAACCCTCTAACCTCCAGACATTAAAATGTCTTATTAATTTCTTTAGGGAGTTGGCCAGCTATTTTGCACCATGTAGAAGCAATCTAAATCGAGCCATCACTTACCTTATTTTATTCTTCCTACTTCCCAGGATAAATACTCAACTGCAAGCAAAAGCTGTAGGACAACACTACCTATATTACGTACAGTTTGTGATAAGCAAAGCACATAATGACTACCATAAATCTTAAGGAATATCAGAATTCTTATGCCCATTTCACTTGATCTCACAGTGAGAAGGTTGAGTATTTGGAGAAATGAACGCCTTATTAAAATCTGGAAACCTTCATTAGCACAGTTTATACTAGATAGCTACGAATGGACTATGACAGTGATTTCAACTAGGGCACATCGGCCTTAGCCACTATCCATCAAAGACAGTTGGTCCTGTTTGTGATGTTTTATAGGAATACAAAAATACAAGAAAAATTCATTTTGTCAAATTTAAATGCCCAGAAAAGGGCAGAACAAAAAAAGATTTTCAGTAACAGAGAACATATTTTAAATTAGGTTGATAAAATAGATATTCACATAGGATATTACTGCATTGCCTTATTTGAAAGCATGGTGTTAGCCTTGTTACAATTCTGTTCCATCACCACACTTAGGATGGTGGACACAGAACAGTCATGGTATACCACATCCAGAAAACAAACAAACATGTTGGGTACTCTACTGACAAGCCTTTATTGAGCTGATAAAGGTGATGAAAAATGAAAGTACATATTAGAGGGAAGGAGGAGAGGATCAAATATTAAAAATGTAATCCAGGAAGTTATAGTCTATCAAGGATTATGATTAAAATCAAATTCACAGGGGTGCCTGGGTGGCTCAGTCAGTAAGCATCTGACTCTCGATTTCGGCTCAGGTCATGATCTCAGGGTTGTGAGATCAAGACCTGTATTGGGCTCCACACTCAGTGAGGAGTCTGTTGGAGATTCTGTGTCTCCCTCTGCCCTTCCCCCGGCTCACACATGTGCGTTCACATGCTCTCTCTCTTAATCAATCAATCAATCAATCAATCAATCTTTAAAGTGGAGTTTCTTAACAAATCCTGATTTAATCTAATGGGTCACTGGGCCCTAATTACTATTTTTAATGATTGTTTTAACCAAGTCACTCTTCTCAAATGATCACTAAATAAGTTATCATATCCCAAGTAACTTCAAAGGAAAATATCAAAAGTCCTAAGTACAAAAATGCTTTATGAAGTAAAATTGAATTTTACATAATTTATATTTTTTGATGAATAATTTTCACCAAGAGATAGTGGGGAGAAACTTCTAAGATTTAGCAGGTTTTTACCCAACAACTAGTTTATCAGCAAAACTCATGACTTTCCTCTAACAACCCACATTCTATTACCTAGGATCTTAAAAGTCTACTCTGTGGAGGACTGGAATAATCCTGCATAGCCCTTATCACAATTTGAAATTCTACATTAAACTGTGAATTTATTTAATGTGTTTCTCCCATCAGCCTATATACGCTGTGAGGCCAAGAAGCATGTCTACTTTATTCAGTTCTGTGTGTCTTGTATAAAATAGGCCGTCAAAAATGGGTTTAACGAACCTTGCAGCCCAGGGATAAATCCCACTTGGTTGTGGTGAATAATCTTTTTAATGTACTGTTGGATCCTATTGGCTAGTATTTTGGTGAGAATTTTTGCATCCATGTTCATCAGGGACGTGCACCCCAATGTTTATAGCAGCAATGTCCACAATAGCCAAACTATGGAAAGAGCCAAGATGTCCATGGACAGATGAATGGATAAAGAAGATGTGGTGTATATATATACAGTGGAATATTATGCAGCCATCAAAAGGAATGAGATCTTGCCATTTGCAACGACGTGGATGGAACTGGAGGGTATTATGCTGAGTGAAATAAGTCAAACAGAGAAAGACATGTATCATATGACCTCACTGATATGAGGAATTCTTAATCTCAGGAAACAAACTGAGGGTTGCTGGAGTGGGGGGTGGGGTGGGAGGGATGGGGTGACTGGGTGATAGACACTGGGGAGGGTATGTGCTCTGGTAAGCGCTGTGAATTGTGCAAGACTGTTGAATCTCAGATCTGTACCTCTGAAACAAATAATGCAATGTATGTTAAGGAAAAAAAAAAAGAAGAAGATAGCAGGAGGGGAAGAATGAAGGGGGGGAAATCAGAGGGGCACATGAACCATGAGAGACGATGGACTCTGAAAAACAAACTGAGGGTTCTAGAGGGGAGAGGGGTGGGAGGATGGGTTAGCCTGGTGATGGGTACTGAGGAGGGCACGTTCTGCATGGAGCACTGGGTGTTATGCACAAACAATGAATCATGGAACACTACATCTAAAACTAATGATGTAATGTATGGGGATTAACATAACAATAAAAAAATTTTTTTAAAAATTTTAAAAAATGGGTTTAATGTTGAATGAATGAAACATGGAACAACCCCTACTATTCATCCTTCTCCACCCCCAACCCCCATATAACTTTGGGGATTAGTCTGACAACTAGCAAGCAGGAAATTTTTGTGTCTTCCCCACTTCTCTGATCCCATTCTGTATCTGGCCCACTGTACTCTGGTGGTAATAAACACCTTCTATTAACGTTCTTATCACATTGCATTGTAAGTGACTGCCCCAAAAGGAAAAGAACTAGTTACCTGTGTGCCCATTTATCTCTGACAATGCCAGTGATTCCCTTGTTTCACTTTCTGACCAGCATCAAGAAATAGGTTATGAAAATGATATATCCATTAGCTCAGAATATAAGGAAGTACTGGATGGCGTACAAGAAAAATTTTATGAAATCAAGTAAAGCCAATAAAGTATAACAAAATAAATCATCTCCTTCTAAGTCACACACTGATAGGATTAAAAATTGTAAAGTAGCTTCCAAAAGGAGGATCCATCCTACACAATTAATATAACAAATCACCAAAAGTCCTATTCTTTTTTTCCATGAAAAATAATTCCTTCACAATCTTTTCAATAAAAAGCCAGAAAGAAATACATACATGATGGTGTTAATGCCTGAGAGCTGTTGGAACATTTGTAGACCACAACCCACAATTAAAGCTCGGCGAGTTGGGGGATAACTCAGCATTCTGCAGATCACAGGTCCAGCTTTTTTAAAAAAGAAAGAAAAAGAAGGACACATCTATTATTTTTAGCTCCCACAGTAATTATTCCCATTAGGATCAATTTCCCCAAATCTCTGTGAAATCAACATGACCGGGCATTGTAAAATGGAACATATAAACGTTTACAGAAATCTGGGCACAATCTCTTTTCTAAAACAGATTAGTATATATTTGAGTTCACACTGTAAAAGCAACAAGAAACAATTCAAGTTAAAGCAATTTATGGGTACTAGGAAGACCTACATAATTGGAACTGTGAGAAATTATTCTTCCTTAAATCTCTACAAACTGCATTAACTACTCTTCTTTTTCCACTTCCTTGGCAATTAATTATTATTTAAAATCCATTCATTGTGGGACTACTTACAAAGTCACTTGCAAATTGCTTTAATCAACCAAAAGAATGGCATTCATTAAAAACAATTAAACAAGGAACAGAATTCATTCCAATTTATTTTACTTAAGTAACAAAATTCACTCCAATCTATTCAATTAAAGTTAAGGAATTTAGGCATGACATAGGACTTGGTTATAGCTTATATTATTAATAAATGTTATCCAAAAAGATAATAAAAGAAAAAAAAAAGTCTTTTATATAGGAATATATACACATACATATGCACAGACACACATATACACTACATATATATACACATATATATACATATATATACATATATATATACATATATATATATGTTATTTCTAGATTTTGAATAGCTCCATCAGTGGCATTCAATGATCATTTCAAAATATAAATGGGCTTTCCAAATGGCACAGATGCCTTGGTCTATCAGAACTCTAGATCAATTCTGGAAAGCTGTAGGTATGAACCACTGAGGCCTTAAGTAAAGTGCCCCTTAGGTTCTCAGAAGTGCTTCAATTACACCTTCACCTTAGCTTTAAGGGGCATTCTATGCAGTGTCCTTGATGGGGCCAGAGTTGACTCCCCTGGACCTATGGCGTTCCTGCTGTTAGAAGAGATGGCTGGGATCACTGGGATGTTAACTGCTTAATTAGAGGCATTCTTCCTGGAGTTTCATTAGTGAACCCTAAACTAAGTCAAGTTTAAAATCCAAGGACATTTTACCATTCCGGAACCTTTTGGAAACCTAATATTCTAGTTCACAAAAATGGGATAAAATATACTGTTGTCTCGGCAATAAAAGTTAACATGGGATGTCGAACCAGGGTATTAATTAGAACTGAACATTATAGGAATGAGAATATTCATCTCTACATGGGTGTGATTAAAATCATATGAAGACTTGATTTACTGCAAACGATTCTGTCCCAAAATGGTAAGACAGGGACATGGACAGAGAAGCATTTATGGTCACTTAAAGCTTAATGCAGTGACAACCATTTAGAAAGCAAGGAGAGAGTACTGTAAATGTCAACTGTTTTAGATTCAAGTAAAGAAGTATTAAAACCCAGTACATCAGAAAGGCTGTGTGAAATAGGCCGATTTTGAAAGCTTTACTGTGACAATATTGAAATATATCTGGATCAGTTGTCTGGAGGGTGAGCAGGTTTGCCTGCAAGTTCAGCTATCTATAAGTGAGCGACAACATAAAAAACATACACAGCATCATAAAAAGATCTACCAATTTCCATAAATCAGAAAATCTAAATGAAAAAGATTATCATTTACTTGGTGTACCATGGAAAATTTAAAACGACAACAAAACAAAAACAAATAAAACACCTTCTTCAGCTTTTAGTAACCTCCACAGATAAGAAATAGGCCTTGTGCAAAGAATCTATTATAGTCTGTGGGTAGCTGCATCTATTTTCACTACCAAACTGTTGAGTGATTTGATGGACAGGTTACCTAATAATGATTTTGGAGGGCAGGAAAATAAAGAAAAAATGAAGACAAATTAGGATTAAAGTTTGACTTGCCAAAATACCAAGAGATATACTACTGTATAAACATCACATATATACTTCCTAGTTTTTAAAATTCTGAGTTTTTAACCTACTTTTGGTTCTGATTTCCTATTAAAAATAAACAACAGCAGTTCTGTTATTGGACTGGCTTTTTTTAAATACACATAAATTTTGGTCATAGTAGCTGCACATCTGATTATGCATAAATAAAATGAAAGAATTTCCTTTCATTAAAATCATAAACTTAGCTTTATTAGGCAGTAAAACTGACTTAACAAATGCAAACTATCATTAATTTTTATATTACAGATGCTATGAGGCAGAAGAAAAATATCAAAAATATTAATTGGTTGAATGTTCATAAGTGAAAATTTAAAATGTCATGCTCTACTTACTACATTTCTTTTGATTTTTGTAACTAAAAACATTCAGTGTATACAAACATGTCATGCTTAATTTTGAAAAAGATATATCTTTGAGACACAAATTCCCACACAATAACACATAAAACCTTTAAACAACTAAAGTAGATAAGAACTACAGGGCTCAAAATATAACACGTACTAAAACAACAGATGCAAGAACCAAAAATGGGTTCCTCTTTTCCTTCTTTCTAAACACCTCATACTAAGTAACTTTCACAATAATTGTCCAAGTGTGGCAGGTACTCTAGTGGCAAGAATGCAAAGGACAGTCCTACAAGTTCAGCCATTCCTGTTAATAGCTGTCTGTGAGCCAAGCCTAGAGACGTTTTTCCAGGTACTGGAAACACACTATATAAAATCCCAGCTGTTGATCTCCACTTCCAGCCAAAATGCAGTAATAGTTACCAGATTTCCCTCCAACATGAAACCAACTAGAAAGCCATGAAAAATGTAGAAGACAACAGGTTTCATGACAATGGATAACAGGCAATGAAGGACAGTGAATCCTGAGATTCAGGAAACAAAAGGGGTGAACCCGACAACAACTGTCCAAGTTTAATGCCTCAAAAAAAGTTTCCAGGCTGCAATACAAGCAGGGGAAGGTAGGCAGACTTTGGTGGTCTCCTTGAATTGAAAAGATGCAGCTCAGGATCCAGGGACACCATGGTGGCTGGAGTTGGGGCAGAGTGCCAGAGAGGAGAGAGAGAGACACAGAGATCTGCAGGCCCTCTTGGGTATTTCATTGAGTGGATATGTGTGAGGGAAATACTCAAGGCAGGAGAAAGAGCCACAGAAAGATTAAAGAGATCAACTCCAGGACCTGTTTGTACCAATCAGAGGGAAAAACCTGGAGGTAAGGAAGAGTAATCAAAAGGGTCTTACTTTGGTAATGGTATAAATTTAGTCCTACATTAAACACTGCTTGGGTACCATCTAAAACAGCTTAAAAATCAAGACCCCACTACTTCCAAGCACTAAACAGCATCCCAGAACAAAGTTCAGCAGTAAGAGAAAATTTATAATATCAAGCACACAATAAAAAATTATCAGGCATGCAAAAAGGCAGGAAAGTACAACTCGTCATAGTAAAGGGATTAATTCATCAAGAGGACATAACAATCCTAAATGTCTATGCACCTAATAAGAGCTTCAAAATATATGAAACAAAAATTGATACTACTGCAAGGGGAAATAAAAAAACCCATAATTATACTCAAATATTTCATCACCTCCTTTTCCATAACTCATAGAATACGTACGTAGGCTGAAAATCAACAAAGATAGAGAAGACTTCAACAACACAATCAAGACTTGACCTGACATTTAAATATCACTCCACTGACCAAGAGCACAATACAGAATCCTTTCCAACAGGAAATGAATGGTAAATGTCTTGGAATATTTCCCTAGATTATATTTTCAGTTCTAAAACCAGTCTCAATTAATTTAAAAGGGTTTAAGTCATACAAAGAATGTTCTCAGACCATCATGAAATTAATATAGAAATCAACAACTGGAAGATAACTGGAAAATTCCTTCCAAATTGGAAACTAAATACCACATTTCCATGGGTCAAAGGAATAATGGAAAATTAGAAAGTATTTTAACTGAAAGAATATGAAAACACAGCAACTGAAAATTTGTGGAATGGAGCTAAAGCAAAACAGAGGAAAATTTATAGCAATGACCTTGGATTCCACTTTATAAAACCAGAAAAAGAGGGACAAATGAAACCCAAAATAAACAAGATAAAGAGAATAATAAAGAGCAGAACGGAAATCCATGACATAGATCAAAAAGACAGCTGAAGGGGGGGAAAAAAAATCAAAGAAACCAAAAGCCAGTTCTTTGAAAATATCAATAAATTCTGAGCCACACTGTGGTAGGCTGAGCAACAGCCCCTCAATAGATAGGCACATGTACTAATCCTTGAAACTTGTTAATATTATCTTAGATAACATAAAAGGACTTTGCAGATGTAATTAAATTAAGGATTCTGACATGGACAGATTATCCTGGATTATTTAGGTTTGGCCCTAAATGCAATCACATATATTCCTATGAGGAAGGCAAAGGGAGATTCAGGATAAAATAAAAGGCAACGTGACCATGAATGCAAAGACTGGACCAATGCAGCCATAAGCCAAGAAATGACAGCTCCCACCAGAAGTTGGGAAGAGAAAAAAGCATACTGTCCCCGAGAGCCTCTGGAGGGAGCACGGCTCTGCCAACACCTTGATTTCAACCCAGTGAAATGCATTTCAAACGTGCGGCCACCAGACCATGAGAACAAATTTCTAGTGTTTTTTAAGCTACCGAGTTTGTAGTGATTTTTTACAGCAGCAATAGGAAACTAAAACACAGATGGACCAGGGGGGAAAAAAAAAAAGAAACTGGGGTGTGTGGGTGGCTCAGTCGTTAAGCGTCTGCCTTCAGCTCAGGTCATGATCTCAGGGTCCTGGGATCGAGCCCCGCATCGGGCTCCCTGCTCGGCGGGAAGCCTGCTTCTCCCTCTCCCGCTCCCCCTGTTTGTGTTCCCTCTCTAGCTGTGTCTCTCTCTGTCAAATAAATAAAATCTTTTAAAAAATAAATAAAAATAAATAAAATCTTTAAAAAAAAAAAGTAAGTTACCAATATCATGAGTAGGAGAAGTGAAATTGACACAGATTCTACAGATATTTTAAAAAATAATAAAGGAGTATTATGAACAACTTTATGGCATTAAATTCAACATCCTAGATAATTCAGAAGACAGAATCTTCTAAAAGCTAACTCAAGAAAATAGCCTGTTTTAGTATAACCTATTAAAACTACTGAGTTTGTAGTTAAAAATTTCCTCCCAAGTCTCAATGGTTTGACAAAAGCAGAGCGGGTTGCAGTTGCCTGTAGAGGGAAGTCAGGAAGGAGCACGACAGAAAGGTTTTGAGGGGTACAGACAGACATGTTTACTATCTTGACTGGGGTGAGGGTTTCACAGCATACACAACTGTCAAAACGTACCAAATTATAAACCTTAACTAGGTACCATTTATTGTATGTAAACTGTACCTCACTAGAGCCGCTAAAACATACACACACACACACAGTCCTTCGCAAATAAAGAAACTCTAGACGTCAACAGGGCTGACATGGTGAAATGGCTGGTAAGGAGAAAATTCAAATAGTCGAAGATCATAACCTTCACTTAAGTGAAGGGCACAAAGGAGTTACTAATTAGAAGCAACAGACCTGTACCTCTGAAACAAATAATACATTATATGTTTAAAAAAAAAAAAAGAAGATAGCAGGAAGGGAAAAAGGAAGGAGGGGAAATCGGAGGGGGAGACAAACCATGAGAGACTATGGACTCTGAAAAACAAACTGAGGGTTCTGGGGGGAGGCGGGTGGGGGGGATGGATTAGCCTGGTGATGGGTATTAAAGAGGGCACGTACTGAATGGAGCACTGGGTGTTATACGCAAACAATGAATCATGGAACACTACATCAAAAACTAATGATGTAATGTATGGTGATTAACATAACATAATAATAATTAAAAAATAAAATTAAAAAAAAAAAGAAGCAACAATAATATCTGATTAAACTGGGCTGATGAAGTCAAGGGCAAGATTACCAAGTGAGGACTGACAGGCATGCAGGACCCTCGGAATCTCTTGGAGGTTTTCCTTGTGCTTATTCTTCCCTTTCTTTTTGTTTTGTTTATTTATGGATTTTACCATGTACTAAAGAAAACTTAAGGAACAAGAAGTAGAACATATTATGACTAATGAACTACAAGATGCAAACTGTAGGCGGCTTCCCCACTGCTGGCAGGCTTCACAGACTAAATTCTGTGTTATAAGAAAAGATGCTCTGTGGATGGAGAAAAGCAGAACCCTCACTGGGAGCAGGATAATCACTGCTCAGCTTCAAACATTACCCTCCCTGCTCCCCAGTTTGGGGCCTACGACTGGGCTACAATCAAGCTGAGCAAGGAAGGACCCATGAGCGCAGTCCTCGGTCCTGTCCTGACGCAGCTAGAGGACGCAGCTCTCCTTCCGGAAGGAGAGGTGTGTCAGCCACAGCGACACCAAGAGATCAATGAGGATTTCAAGGCATCTGCTCCAATCTCAATGGATTTTCTAATATTTCAATAGCTCTTCATGCCTTAGGAACCGATTTTCACCATCAGAAGAGTCCTAAGTAGGTAAGAGCATTTGGTGGGAACGAGTAAAGGAAACACAGAGGGAGCAGATAACTTTCCCAAGCTCACAAACTAACAAGCACGTAGATCTAGGACTCGAGCTACCTTCTTGTTCATGCCATAAAGGACGAGGCACTGTATATGCAGACTTAAGTGGATTTTTCTTTGCATAAAAAAAATTACAACTGTGAACAGTGTAACAAAACACAAAACATGCACTTTCAAGCTACAGTAATAAACATGCTCTGTGCTCATGACTCCAATCCCTCAGACTCCTCTCTTTCTCTTTTAGTATATGTGCTGCCGAAGTGAGCACCTCTTCTCTTTTTTAGGGCCTCACTTGCCACAGTCCCCAGCCTTAATTCCAGAGTAACTGGTTTCAGAACATTCATTTCACTCTACCCCGAAAGTTCACCATACCCATCCCCAGGGAGTTGAGTATCGTTTACAAATACTTAGGAAAATGGAACACACTTGTTTCATGACCAGTTCAGCGTGTCTGTGGAGCAGGCCCTTCGTGCTGCCGGGGGAGCCTTTCATTCATCTCCAGTTGGCTCCAAATTATATAGTCTCCCAACACCCATTTCAAAGAGTCTTTCTTCCTTGGACTTCCACTGTTCCCTCCTGTCTCTCTGACCAAGTATTCTCTAGCCCATGTATTATGCCTGAGGCCCCTACTGTGAACTTACTCGGTGCCCTGCCTGGGAGGAGCTCCTGATACTGGGGTGGGAGGGAGTCATGTACAGAAATAAAATAAGCTACTGCACAGTATTGTAAGTCCTCTAACAGAGGTATACATAAACTATGAGATTCAGGCCTAGGGAAGGACCCAGAAAAGGCATGCCAGCTCAGGTACATATAAAACAGAAGGCATCATTCCTCACTTCAAACTTGCTCTTCACCCTGCGTTACCTAATTTTTTGCAGTTATTCAGGATCAAAAATGTGGTACTTGGCTATTCATTCCCTCTTCCTCCTTCCCATAACCAGCGAATTGCTGAATCGTAATGACAATTAATGCCTGTATGCCTATCTTCTTTCCACAAAACATCAGAAACTTTTATTTTTGCATCTGCACCCTCTGTGGCTCCCCAGCTCTCTGCTGTCCTGCTGGACTCCCAGCCAACTTGTGAGTGAGACTGCACAGGGCAGCACAGACCAGGGCTGAAATTCCATCTCCGCCCCTTGGCCCCTGGGAGATTTTCACCAGCGTATTCAAGCCCATTAAGCCTCTATCTTCTCTTCAGCTAAGTGGGTATCGTAGTAGCACTTGCCATTATGAAGATCAGAGATAACAAACTTCCTGGCATATGGTAGTGGTGATGGTAATTTGATGTGTCAGCTTGACTGGGTCACAGGGTGACCAGATATTTAGTTAAACATTACTTCTGGGTGTGTCTATGAGGGTGTTTCTGAGTAAGATGAACATCTGTGTCGGCAGGCTGAGTAAAGCAGACTGCCCTCCCCCCATGTAGGAGGGCATCATCCCATCCACTGAGGGTCTAAACAGAACAAAAAGAGGATGAAGAGTTTGTTCTCTCAGCCCACTTATTTGACTTGGGACATTGGTCTTCTCCTGCCCTCAGATCGGGACGTCCACCATCACTCTCCTGGGTGTGCAGCTTACAGAGGGCAGATTATGCTATCTTCTCAGCCCCCATACCCATGTGAGCCCATTCCTCATAATAAATTGATCTCCCTCCCACCCTCCCCCACCCCCAGACACACACACACACACACACACCCCTCTCCTACTGGCTGCTTTGTGGAGACCCTTAATACGAATACATCCTCTATTCAGTGACAACGCCTCGCATATGGTCTCCACCCAGTCAATCCAACCTCTCCACACTGCTGCCATCCTGGCTGCTAAAGCATGCCACTGACCACTTACTCCACTTACCTGCTCAAAACCTTCTGGAACAGACACACCAGTGCCTGTCTGATGAAGGGCACACCCCTGTCCCAGCCTGTCTTTCTAAATTTATCTCACAATACTTCTCCTCTAAGATGCTAAGCTTCAACAATCTTTGGGTAACCTGTCTTACACAAAAAAGCTTCATATTTTTACATCTCTCACTCTTACAATGTTCCTGTTTTCTATGAGGTCACTCCTGTTCCCAAAAGAGGATATTCTGTCATCTGAATCATGCTGTCAGTTTCATACCTCCCTTATGCTCTCACTGCTGGCTAATTTGTTTTGCAGGTGAGGTAGCTGATGTCTCTTCCACACTGAATTACGTGGGGTGAATGGCTCAGGTTTCATCTCTGTTTTATCATTTCCTTCCCATTGTACTTAGCCTAGGGTCATGCAAATAGAAAAAATTCAATAAATATTTGTTTAATGAATATGAGGGAAAAGGAGGAAGGGAAGGAGGGAGAAAGGAACACCAGAGCAAATAATGGTTATTGAGAACTCAAGAATAAAGCAATCTGAATACACTGCAAGTTGCTAAACAATGTTGTGATTAATTATAAACGACCACTAAGATCCTGAGCATATCTATGCTGTTTTCCTCTTCAATATACAGCAGATGATGTTTGTGATTACAAGCTGGTGCTTGGCACATGTTCTTTTTGGAAGGATGGACTGCTGCTACTGATAAATTCAACCCCATGTGGCTCAATCATTCCTTCACAGTCTGGCATTTATGCCAATACGTTGTGAAATCCTTCTAAGGCAATCAATTTGCCAAGGTGTTGTGTTGGGCTGGTTGTCTATAGATGCGTGCTCGCGAGCTGATCATGGTACATTAAGGCCTGTATGCAATGACTGTGTTAATCCAGTCATTATTATTCCAGGTTGCTAAAGCAAAGACTTTTTTCTACTTACAAGGGGAGAGGCTGAGAGGGCTTTATGCTACTAAAATGCTGTTATTGTTGTTGGTTTTTTTTTCAAAAGCCTTGTTTTGTTATTATCTTAATTCTAAAATATTTTTTTTCATTAAAGGTATCAACATAAATAATGGCAATCCTAAATCTAGCCCAGCAATTCTCAAACAAAGTCTTTGAGCTTTCTGATAGCTACGGGAGTGTGGTGTGATGCTGAGAGAAAAAAAAAAGGAAAAACTACTCCTTTACACAAATCTTTCTTGAGCAAAGGCAGGTATCCTTTTTTAAAGTAAATGGACAGTCTTCTTAAATGACTATATTCTCAACATTAATACTGTCTTTGGACAAAGCAATTTTTAAGTGAAAGAACATATAACTCAACCTAATGGTCTTCTGCAGTATTTTCATAACAAGTTGTCATTCTTAGTGATATAAAAAGTCTCTCACCTACCCAGTTTTTCCGTTGATATTACACAGTAAGAGATAGAAATATGTATGACTTACATCTGCTAACGGCTATTACAACCACAAGCAATGCTGAATAGTACACAGACCAAGAGCCTCCACGTTACGGAATCAAATCAGCTAGATTTGAGTCTAGCTCAGCTATGTAGAAGCTGTGTATACTTGGGTAGGTTCCTTACCCTCTCTGGGCCTCACATGTCTCATATCTGACAACATGTACTTCACAGATACATCGTGATGATTAAAGGCGGTAATGCATGTGAGATATTGCAACAAAACTCAAATAATGAAGCTATGATTTAATCCATCAGCTTTCTAGTAGAATCTCTCCATAGATGAAAAGAAAGTTTTAAATTGAAAACCACCAAATCACATGGGCTTTCCTTTTAGCTAAACAAATAGAGTCTTTACTTCTAAGATTCCACAAAATAATTCAAAGAGCTCCATTAACATAATAAATGATTCTATACTTATAATTTCTATTTCTTTTATAATTAACATTCCTACACAGATTACTAATAAACCACTAGGTAATAAATCAGTAATACCTATGCCCAAGGTACCTGTAATAAACGGCAATTCTATCAAATTCAATGATGTATGCTCTCAAACTATTCATACAACCACAGATAAATCAGAATTATCGCATTCTCTGCCTTCATTTTATTTTTACTTATTTCATTTATTTATTTGACATATCTGAGAGAGAGAGAGAGCACAAGCAGGGGGGAAGCAGAAGGAGAAGGAGAAGCAGGCTCCCTGCTCAATCCCAGGACCCGGGGACCACGACCTGAGCCGAAGGCAGACGCTTAACCAACTGAGCCACCCAGGCACCTCTCTGCCTTCATTTTAGGTCATGTGTAGACTCCCAAGAATTTAAATATTCCTATATCTATCAGATTAGAACACTTTAAGATATATGAAGTATAATTTTTTTGGTTTAAAAATAGCGTGTATTCATATGGATATTTAAATTTTACATGATAATTTGAACATTCTATTAGCATGTTCCTTTATTAGATTTAGGAATTCAATAAATAAGTACCATGGAGAATGAAGATGGAAAATCTAACCTGGATTCATACATTTTCTACTGTTCTTTCTTTTTATGTTTGGTTTTATACATGACAGTTACCATGAATACACATACCAAAAAGATAAGAATCGGGCTGAATTAAATGGCTCATAATTTTATGGTAGGGCAGAATACCTAGAAATCACGACTGTCCTGCCACATTCGGAAGCATGATTGCTACAAACATATGCGGTACTTTGAAATATAGTATCTTAAAGAAAAAAGACTGTTTTCTGTCAGCAGGACTTTCAGAAAAATCATAATTACTCCAAAAATAGCCAAGAACTAGATATAAAAATGAACCAAATATATGAGGCTATAAATATATTCACTAATTCTAAAGTAGTTCTCCTGCCCCACACTCCTCTTTGCCGACTCTCCAATTACCTTCACCACCACCAACAGCAACAAAAAGGCGGGGGGGGGGGGATCTTAGTCTCCTACATGTTACAAAATAGCAATGTTAGTCATTAAATATAGAATAAGAAATAAAGATGTTCTATAAAAAGAACTTAGTACTAAGTTCTCCAAAACAGGGAAGGAAATAGATGGAGCATTGGGTTTATGGAAATGAGGAGTTGATTCAAAATATGGATTTTCCAGTATTTTCATCTTTCACTTATCAAGGTTTAACTCCAAAAATAAATAACACTTATGGCAGAATGTAAATGCTGTTAAAAAAGGAATAGGGCAATAATTGCATCTTCCATTTGTTCAGGTATGCTAGGACATGTGAGATTTAAAATGTCATACTAAGCCATGAATACAACAGACAAAGTTTGCAAGGGAGCTCCATAAATGTTTGTTCGCTAAATCCAAGAAAGTGGTGCACACAACCCTGGAGGCCTCAGGGTGGATGATGGATTCTAGAATCTATTTTGCTCACAGCGGCAAACCTGAAGTATCCTACATCAGCACATAAATAAAGTCTCTCTTAGGGCTGCTCAGTACACTGGCTCTCTTGCCAATTAAGGTCTTTCCACCAAAGTTTTGTGTGGCTGCTGAGCTCGCTTTGCGCTAATAAAAAACACCAGTTACTTCTGTTGACCTTGGTGGAAAGGTGATCTACATACCAAGTATGAATAAAAACATGGGTTTCAATAGAAAAAAAACCAAAAACCTTCATTAGAGAGGTCATTTAGTCTTCTTGTCTTACTAGACAAAATTCAGAAGAAAATATCCACCAATCAACAATAACATGTAATACACAAATGACAAAATATAATCACTGTATTTCCCAAATCAAATATAACTTAAATTAACTGGCATGAACATAGCATCATTTATTCCAGAAAGATGTGCTAGGTACAATACAGTACCACAATAAACCATTTATTTTCTTTTCTCCAAAATATTTTATGGCCTAAAGTGGTTAACTGAATACCCATCCTCATGAGATCAATAACTAAAATAAATACTAAAAAGGAAATTTATATGCATTAACAGCTGGTACATTAGTTTTAATTTTTAAAAAAGCTATTGGGTTCCCATAAGGAACTGATTGTTTTTATTGAAGATAAAGCTCTGAGCTTTTCTTTTAAAGGCTCATCTTGTTACTTGCAGCAAAATGAAAAGAACAAAATGAGGTAACTTGCAAAGGTGGGAAAGACTGATAAATCTGCATAAATTCAAGTAACTTTCAAAAACTACTTATAAATCTGGTTTAGAATAAAGTAATCTTCTAACTTACCAGAAATAAAAAAATAAAAATATGACTAAAAAACAAATTTTCACAAATATCTACTTATATATCCAGTGACACATAAGTGAGGGGTTCAGCTTTATAAAGGACGTGGCTTAAGTTTACTCATGCATTATAAAGATCAGTTCAGAAATGTCAGTGACCTTTTTACGGCAAAGTGCAATTTTCAGAGTTCTTGCCCTATGAGGGTAATTTCCTTCAAGATCACAATTTTAATTTAAGACAAACCTGATATATAGCACTACAGCTGAAACACAATTCATCACTCAATAAAATCCAATAAAATACTACTAACATCAAAAGGAAAGCGGGGCGCCTGGGTGGCTCAGTCGTTAAGCGTCTGCCTTCAGCTCAGGTCATGATCTCAGGGTCCTGGAATCAAGCCCCGCATCAGGCTCCCTGCTCAGCAGGAGGCCTGCTTCTCCCTCTCCCACTGCCCCCTGCTTGTGTTCCCTCTCTCGCTGTGTCTCTCTGTCAAATAAATAAATGAAAAATCTTTTTTTTTTAAGAAAAAGGAAAGCAAAGGAAAAGTAAAGTTCTCAATTAATATTTAGGAGTAATTAATACTATTTTATTAACTTTATGCACATAGCATAACCCTGAGCCTCCAGATTTAAATAAAACTTGGACAGGAGAGATCTGCTAGTATAACGCAATGCCTGTGGGAAACTGGGCTTGCCTGTACATTATGAGGGTGATTACATCTTCCATTTTCTCTTATGCATATGCACATACCCATGTGTATCTGTAAAAATTTATGTGTACATACGTGCATGTATATATATACACACACACAGAGATACAGAAAGAGAGGTTTTGTAGTTACAATGATCATCATTACAATGAACCTCTTTTATCACTTGCAGACCTTCACTTCCTGATCCCCTTTTCTGACCCCTTCCCCACGCTTACTTGAAGAAAATGAGGTATCACTGAAGATATAAATACATTTATTTCAAATTGATAAAACATTTCTGTTCTTTCTTCCATGTTTCTATGTAATGCATAGGCACATGCCTACAAGTCTAAAAGTTCTGAAAAACTATGGCAGAATTTCAACAGAGAACAATTGGCAGAGGAAATGGTGAAGTGAGTTCCACATGCCCCACTCTAGAAATTGTATGGTAGGAACCAGAAAAATACTGGTATTCAATCAGCGCATGCAGCAGACCGATATTTGCATTCAGTGCCTGCAAGCCTGAGAACAGCACTCCAACTAATCATCCCCTAAGTGATTTCACTCAATCCATGTTCACAACCAGAGACAAGAGAGCTTTTAATGCTGCTCCTATGTGTTATCCTACTGCCTATTAACAACTAGACAAGGAGAATTCGAAAAGCAGTTCTCCAGATGCCTTAGTTTTTAGATGTCTGTGGGTATCTAACCTTATTTCCTTGGCATCTTTGTTTTTAATTTGTGATTGTTTTTCATTAGGCAGATTCTTCTAATTTTCTAACATGACACAAACCATAATTTTACTTGATATAGTTTGAGATGCTCTTCTAGATAAATATGGCTCTCCAGGGATGAGGTCAGTATTTGAAAATCTACATATGGCTGTTTTATTTTGAGGCATGTCTGCAGTTACCATATGGTCAGTGGCAATCTGTGAAGGGAGTCAGGATGTGTCTATTTAAAATACTGACTGAAACTTGAGTTTCTACTTAGAAATGCTTTCATCCATCTACTTTTTCTGAATGCTGAAGCTTAGTCTTTTAAAAACGCAATCTCCCCTCTGTACTGTAAAATTTAATAACAAAATAAAATTCATTTCTACATATTTTCGGTTATGCCTATATAAAAAGCACACTGAGGTGGGGAAATGGTTCTGATCCTCCTATTCAACTTGCTCATGGCTTAGCCTATATTCTAGTATGGCTCATGATCATTTGAAGGCACAATTTAAATAGAAGTGAATCAATGTGCAGCTGAATGCTTCTCAGGGATGTTCTAGAACATCCTGTCCTCTGAGGTCCCTTAAAACATCAAGATTCTATGACTCTGTTGAATGAAACTAATTTAGCAACATTTACATTAAAAATATATGGCTCTTTATGTGAAATATAGCCATGATGTAACTGTTATGTAGGAGTATAAACAAATGTTCTATTTGAGTGAGGTATACAGCTTTTATAAATTATTCCCATTCATTATTCATCAAGTTACTATAAATGTTTTAGGAAAATAGTGAAAGCCATTTTTCCAGCACTTTTCTAAAAAGTACTATTCATAAATATTCTATTTAGGCATTTGGTATAAAGCTCTTTCACTTTGTTGTTATATATCCATTTGGTCTTTTAATGAAAAAGAAATACATCTGTGTGGGAGTTGAAGGGTTGTAAAGGGGCAAGGCAAGCTAAATTATTTCTAATAAGACAAAGAACTGGCATATTTAAAACCAGAAAATGGCATTTAAATAACCTCAAAAATGTCTGTTCCAAAATGGCATTTTGACCTAACAAGTGATGACCTAGAGTCCCTATCCACACATATTTTCACCTCACTCTGCAAATTACCTCAAATCTTAAACCAGTTCAGAAGCCATCTGATGTAAGTTGCTGTAACTTACCCTCTTCTAGCTGAGTGAAAGTAATCCTTTTCTCTCTGAGTCCCCATTTCTGTGCCCTGTCTTACTCTCTCCTTTCCTCTCCCTGGGATCTTTCCTTTCAAGCAACACCTCCATCCCAATTATACCAAACTGCAATTTCATCATCTCTACACTTCTAGAAGAATAGGTCTACATACACTTTCTTGATTTCTGCCTTTCTTATGATGTAAGCACCCCCCACCCCGTCCTCCACCACTCTTATTGAAACTACTCTCTCAAAATATCATTGATGAAATTCTAATTGCTAACATCAACAGTGAGGCAGTCATTCTCTTTATCTCCTTACATTTCATGCTACGCTATGGCCAACTCTTGTAAATCTCTCTCATTCCCTGCCTTCTCTGATATTACAGAATTTTGTTTCACCTCTAACATTTTATTCCATTTCAGTGACCTTTGCTGGATCCTTTTCTTCAGTTATCCTTAACGTAGGCATTCTCTAAAATTTTACCCCACATCCTTTAAATTCTTTTGTAGACAGTCTCTTCTACTTCCAAAATTCTATCTTCTCATTTTAGAAAATGGAACAACAAAAACCATGCACGCATACACAAAATTTTTACCTAAAATCCTGTCCTCCCTTCTTGATCATTAAAGTGGTATCCTGATGCTTCAGCAACTAACTTTATAAATCATATTACTGCCATCTGCTATCATGGAGGACATTTTTCACTACCCACACTGGGTATCCCCTCTAGGAAGTATCGTGTACAAAAATACATAAATGCGGGCGCCTGGGTGGCTCAGTTGGTTGGGCGACTGCCTTCGGCTCAGGTCATGATCCTGGAGTCCCGGGATCGAGTCCCGCATCGGGCTCCCCCTGCTCGGCGGGGAGTCTGCTTCTCCCTCTGACCCTCCTCCCTCTCATGCTCTCTGTCTCTCATTCTCTCTGTCTCAAATAAATAAATAAAATCTTTAAAAAAAAAATACATAGATGCCAGCGAAAGTATTATTTCATTTTTTCCCCTCATGGACAGTGAGAATCATGTAACTGCATTATCCTTGTAGGTATGGCAGGCAGGGGGCTCAGGATCAAATATATAACCATTTGTCACTAAGTGTGTACACCCCTATGGTTAATAAGATATATCCACATGTTAGTTCTCGCCTGGTGTTGATTTACTCTTCTAACTCTTAATTTCCCACAGCATTATGTTTTTATTTTTAATTCCACTTTCTTGAACATATTTTCTGTAAGCTTCCTAAAATAACTTAGGAAATAAGTCAAGATATAACCAACCAACCAAATGTAGAACTGTAGGAACTCAACAAATTCAGAATCAAATCATTAAAACAGTTATACACACAAAAATAAATATAATAGCCCTGCTCTTTTTTGGAAAAGATATAGAAAAATTCCTTCTAGAAATACCAGTTCATTTTTGATTTCTCTTTGCTCCTTACCTCCTGCTTTGGGTTGATCAACAAATACGCCTGTCAAATATCCTCCAATTATCTCCTAGTTCCATCCCATGCTTAGCTTTATCAAACTGATAAGCAGCCACAATCATTTTACTCCTTTCTTCAAGACATAACTTCAATGATTCCCCAAGACTTAAAGACTTCTTATTATGGTGCTCAAAGTAGTCTGGTATCGGGTTTCAAATCTAACTCCCATAATAGCACACTCACAGTGAACTTATCACCACTCAGAAAACACATATACTGCCATATCTCTGTGCCCTATTTCAAGTTTGTCATGTTCCTGGAATGTTTAAACCAGTCCCAAATCTCCTCCTCCAAAATCCTACCCATCCCTTGAGATCCAGCTCAAATAACATCTTATCCATGGCGTCTTCCCTAATCTAACATAAACGTCAGAATTATTAGCTTGCTCTATTTTTCAAACTCCTCTTACATCACTTTATTTTTCTTGTACAATGAGCATTTTTATACATTTGTTTATCTACCACTAGGTGTTTGAACCTCTTAACAGCTGAGTCCATGTGTTAAGCATACATTTGTTTCCTCGCTGTAACTTGCAGTAAGTGCTCACTGATTATCAAACTGAATCAAAAGATAATTTGGTTTATACAAAATATTTCCTTTAAATGTTTTTCCTCTAATAAACATTTATTTCTTTTAAGGTCTGATATTAACAAATAATTTGAAATGTTACCATCTTTGTCACATGGTACAAGAAGTTTATTAACCATACTTATTTCCATCATTTCAGAACTGGCTTGGGTTGTGTCAGCATCCCTAGGTGTATGAAAATCCCCATGTTATATTTTCTTTATGGCAGCGATTCCTCTCATGACCTTCTGACTCACTATAAATACTATTTATAGTTATAAATCATTATAATTTATACTGGAGTTTGGAGCAAAATATATGCTTACAATGAAAAATGAAAACAGTATGCATAAAGACTGACTGTGATGCCCTACTTCTTAGGAAACTATCTGATAAAATATAGTGAAAAACTTAAGGTATAAAGTAGGCTCTTCATTGGGACCCTTTCATTCACACTTCACTGCTCAACTGAAATCTGTAAGAATCACATGGTAAAAACAGGAATAGCATTTATGGCTCAAGTAGGGCAGGGAACATAGCTCACAAAACCCAAAGACCTTCTGCTGGGAAATGTATCTCCCAAGAGCTTGCTGCCCAAGAATGCAGATTATGCAAATTAAGGTTAATTAACATGACTCATCCATTATATTGCACTTGCTAATGACCTCAGTTCTTATTTCACTGAGAAAACAGAAGCAATTAGAAGAGAACTAATTCATCTTCTCACCACAACAGCAATCTCCCTGTATCTTGACCCATATGCTCTGCCATACCCCCTGGGACAAGGCCACCCTCTCTACTTTTGATCTGAATCCTATCCCGTTGAGCTTGTGGAGGAGAACATTGCTCCTGTAATTATCCCTCCCTCTATCCCAATGTCAGTTTCCCCTACCTACTGGACCCTTCCCATTAGCACACAACCTTGATATAGTATCATCCATAGTAAAATAAAACTGAAAAATAAACTTTTAAAAAAACCACATCCTTATGTGGTTGGGCAGCTGCCTTGGACTCAGGTCATGGTCCTGGAGTCCCGGGATCGAGTTCCACATCAGGCTCCCTGCTGGCCCTCCCCCCTCTTGTGCATGCTCTCTCTCTCAAATAAAAAACAAAACAAAACAAAAAAACACATTACCTTCCACTTCATACCGAGTTTTTCTGTTCTAGTTTACAGAAAAATCTCAAGAATCATCTATAACTTTTATCTCCATTTCCTTACCTCCTCTTCTCTCCTCATTCCCATTCTAAGTAGGCTTTCATTTCTACCAACCCACTGAAATTGCTTGTGTAAAGGTTTCTAACTATCTCCACTTTGCAAATTCAATGGTAAACTATCAGCAACATGAGGAAATAGTTGCTTTTTCCTTCCACCCTTCCTTCTTGAAACATTTCCATTGCTAGCTTCCAGAAACCACTTTCTCCTGGTTTTACTCCTGCATTATACGGGATGCCCCTGCTCTATCTCCTTTGCTGGATCCTTTGTGCTCCTCTACGTGACCTCCCAACTTTGGAATGCCTTGGGGGACCAGATCTCTCCTTTTCTCTCCATAAATGCATTCCCCATTGATCTCCTCCAACCGCATGACTCCCATGACATTGCCATGTCAACCTCACCTCCGAGTTCCAGACTCATAAACCCAATTTCTTACTTTACATCTGTACTTGAATATCTAATCTACATCTCAAATTGTGCTAACCAAAACAGTACTCTTGACTCCCCAGCAATTCACTTCTCCTTCAGCATTCCTCTTTGCACAAAAGAAAATCTCCATTTATCCAGCTGCTTAAGTAACCAGAGTCCTCTTTCTCTCTCATCTTGTCAGTTAAATCCATTCACTTAGGCTGCCTTTTCTTTATAGCCCTTCTAACTATCAGAAGTCTGTTATGTATTTGTTTTCTTGTTTACTATTTATCTCCCTCACTAGACTAATTTCTATGCGGCTGGGGTCCTAGACTCTAATGCCTATCCCCAGGACAGTCTGTGCCCTGCATATGTGTTAAAAGAATTATTCTGCTTCAAAACCCACAACTGCTTTTGATTCAAGGCACATTTCTATACCATTCTTTCTGATCTTTTTCAGAATCAGAGTCAGTGGAAAAAGCATGTGCTCTGGAATTAGACGTGCCTGGGTTTCTTTATGAGATCTGCCCTATTACCCCCACCCTGCCGGCAGCATTATCCTCATCACTGACATCATTTATTTGGCACTTAGTATATTCCACAAATGACATCAACTTCTTTATATACACAGCATTGAATTCTAACATTAAATATATGGGGCAACTGTTATTATCCCTGTTTCATGGATCACAGAATTGCTAGCTGGTAGAGCTAGGACTTAGCTGAGGACCTGCTTCCAAAGCCTCTCCCCTTAGTCAATATATTCTCCTGCAGCCCCAGTTCCATAATTTGTCCAAGGTCTCCCACGGAGCTATGAATGGCACAAAGAGGATTCAAGGCCAGATCTGACCTCAACTCATGTTCTTACTAACTATGCTGATCTATAAAGCAGGGTGATGACGACACAAAATGAGATGACGTGTGTACTCAACAGTGTCCTGAGTTCTGCAACTCACATGCACGTGACTGCATTTTAAAAAGCTTCATGTTGCTTCCAAAAATCTTTATTCTCTGTATCCTCTTCCAGTATTTTTGAAACACTTCTTCATTGAGAATCTAAATGCAAATACTACAGAATTTTTTTCAAGACATGTGCAAATTTATTAAGGTATCATTATATAGCAATTTGTATAATTTTAGAAAAATGGCATAGAACAATGACTATCACTGAATATCACTGCCTATAAACTTTACATTATGTATTTTGATAAATAATTCCTATTCCTCATTTCCAAAATGCTGAGTTAATCAAATATTTTACGTTCATGACCAAAATGCTTTGCTATGCCTGGAAAGGGCTAAACTGCTACTCACTATAGCAATCCTTTTTAAAAAATGCCTCCAGTGTAGGGGCGCCTGGGTGGCTCAGTCGTTAAACATCTGCCTTCGGCTCAGGTCATGATCCCAGGATCCTGGGATCGAGCCCCACATCGGGCTCCCTGCTCTGCAGGAAGCCTGCTTCTCCTTCTCCCACTCCCCCTGCTTGTGTTGTCTCTCTGTCAAATAAAAAATCTTAAAAAAAAAAAAAAATGCCTCCAGTTTAGAGACAAATATTTGACAGACAGCTATGGAGAGCAAATTTCACTTAGGCAAACTGTATACTTTTTCTTAAATAATGATTTTAGAAAATCGAGGGGGAGAAAAACAAGATCACCTTCCTCCACCTGCTTACCTTTTATTTTGTTAATCTGCTAGGGAATAGGAAGAAAATAATACCGAGGGAGGGGACTGAGAAAATTCTGTACTCCCTGATATTAAACCAACACAGTAATTTTAACTACATACATCCTTTTAAAGATAATCTATTTGCAGTTTGAATTCCCATACAAAGATAAGCCCATATAATAGCTTTACTCACATGACTACTTGGACAATGCCTATATTTTTACTATAGTGCCACTGAAGAGTAGTGGAAATTCTCTAAATTTCTCCATGACAAGTCCCATTAATTTTAATTGAAGCTTCCCATTCCCAGCCTATCCTTGGCCAGTAAAACAGTTTAGAGATTGCAGCCAAACGTAAGATTTCCCAGGGGGCATCTGAAAATAAGTTATAAGTATTCAAGTAAGCCACCTGTCTGAAGATTTATTCATTTGATCAGAACAGCTTTCCAAACTTCAAACGACCCATGCACAGAACAGATGCAGCTCTTTAAGCACAACTGTTTTTATTTCACTTTCTGTTAACATGCATCACAAATGGATAGAGCAAATCTAAAGAGTAAAAACATATAAATGTTCAATAATGCATATTTGTTTATAAATCCCGTCATAAATAAACGTCAAACCATATTCTTTAAATTTGAACGCTCTAAATAATTATGTACACTAACAACAGACTAGTAGCACTCCCTTCTCAGCTAAGTGCCCAAATATAACAACTCATACATCACACCAAGGACACCATTCAGAAATGGGACTCACAGAGAAAGCATTGCTGTCATTGGGTATCAGCTTTGTTCAGGACTTCATCTTCTTGTCTTCTAATAAGGCTAAAATCAGACCTTAAGATACCTGCTCCCTTAGATAATCATGGTAGATATCTATTATGACAAAACTAAAGCAAATTCTTTCTAGTTACCATCAAATGCAATTTATTGTCATCACCAGAACTCTACTAACTGGCAGATCCAAAGATAAATGAGACACGGTCTTGCCCTCAAGAAGCTTACATCGTAGATGGCACTTATCATGGTAGGCATTGATAAGAGCCACAAAGGGTAGCTCATGGTAGGCATGGTGAGGCATTGAAATCATGGTAGGCACTGATAAGAGCCACAAAGTGTGAATTAATGACCTGAAAGTAGAGAACAGGAAAGTGTATGCTGGCTGAAGTAGAATATATTTGAACACATTTATTAGTTCCATGATTCATTCCAAGTTACAATGCTGAATTCATAAATGTTATTTCTGGCATTTCTACTTATAATAATGTTTTAACTTCTGATGAGAAATATATCATTTGAATGAGAGAAACCAAACAGACTTACCTTGTGAAATATTTTTTTTTTTAGATTTTATTTATTTGATAGAGATAGCGAGAGAGGGAACACAAGCATGGGGGAACTGGAAAGGGAGAAGCAGGCCCCCTGCTAAGCACGGAGCCCGATGCAAGGCTCGATCCCAGGACCACGGGATCATGACCTAAGCTGAAGGCAGACACTTAACAACTGAGCCACCCAGGTGCCCCCCTTGTGAAATATTTTATAGAAGACTTTTTCACTGAATACTCTCCAACTACCCAGACCAAAACTCCCATCTTCTAGACACTTAGATCTCTTCAAGCTTTCGGGCCTTATCATTACATGGAGAATAAAATCTCCTTCTAGAAAACCTCATATATGTTGTCTTACTCTGCCCTTAACTCTCCCACTGTCGTCTTGTGTAACACACTAATATGTTTTCCCACCCAAAATTAAAATTTAAAAAACCAGAAAGGAAAGCATGAAAACATAGGTATTTTAAGCTCTTGAGTGGATTTCACTAGGTTTGACATTTGTGGTTAAAGTGGGTTTGAAGGAATTGGAAAGAGGAAGTTGGCATGAGCTAATAATTTGACATCTACTAGATTCAAGCTCTATGTAAATTAATCTGCACTACTAAGTGCAGAGAAATTGATAGTATTAATCTCATTTGGCAGATTAGAAAACAAAGGCTCAGAGAGGCCAAGTAGCTTTTCAAAGTTCGAAGAGTTAATACATGCCAAAGTCAATGCTTACCTGACTTCAAAGTCCAAAAAAGTCCCTAATCTTTCCACATATCAAACTGTTTCTCTACTTTCTTTTAGACACTGAACAAACACAACTTTATTCATGATTACAGAGATTATTTTGTCTCAGTCTTCACTTTCTCTAGAAGAAAAAGCAGTGGAGTTGGGCTTTACTATAAAGAGGTACAGGCTTTTTCTATTCTCATTACATTAAGAATGATTATGAAGTAATGCGACTGATTTTTTTTTTAAAGATTTATTTATTTTATAGAGCGCATGCGCATGGGGGGAGGGGAGGAAGGAGAGGGAGAAAGAGAATCTCAAGCAGACTCCTCACTGAGTGCAGAGTCCGATGCCCATGAAGATGCCAGTGAGGGCTGGGCTCAATCTCATGACCCCGAAGATCATGACCTAAGCCAAAACCAAAAGTCAGACGCTTAACTGAGCCACCCAGGTGCCCCAAATACGGCTGATTTTTGAAGAAACATATCAAAACTTATAAACCTGTTTCCTTCAAAGTCACCTTGGGAAGAAGGTTATGGAATTATTTTACTGACGGTGTTACAGGTCAAAATATTTCTGGAAATCTTTTAGAACCATCTTCAGAACTAGTGACATACTTTGAGTGAACTTAGTAATCACAAATCTTTATCCTTTGCAAAAAAAAAAAAAAAAAAATTGGCCTTATGGAGTGGAGTCATTCAGAGGCAAGCCTTACTGTTAAAGGACTTTTTAGTTGAATAAAAGCATCTGAGATAAAAAGAAGTATCTATAAATTAATAAACTACGCCAACCTATTGTTCATCCTTTGCCTTCCTTAAACTAGCACTTCCTTCCTTTCTAAATTATCTTTCATAAGCATATCTTTCATAAGTTTCCTTTCTTTAGAGGTCTTACTTAGTACTACTAGTAAGACTATTTAACGTGTGCTTTCATTACTGTTCTCTCCCCTACCCCACTGTAAGCTCTCTGAGCTCAGTAAACATGTGGTTTTTTTCGCAGTGTATCTGGCATCTAGAGAGAACTGATGCAAGCAAGCATTCAGTAAACATTTGCTGAATGAGTGAATGGAACATATTGGTTTTGTGACTCAAGAACTGGCTCCTGAGGCAATTCTAATAAAATCAGAAATATTCTGACCAACAAATGGCAGCATCTCTAAAATACAGTGCCTCTCCCCCAAATGAGGGAAAAGGTAAATTCTTCTCGGTTGTTTACGAAATGTGTACTTTTAGAGTCACACTCAATGTTTAATAAGCCGTTTACAAAATAGGATAATAGAGCAATAATAAATGTAATCTTTTTATAAACAAGGGGTTTAATGAAGAAAGAAGATACAGAAATAATTTTTTTGACTTACCTTTTGCTTTTACAGAGTTCAAATGTAAATTTCTGGTACTGAAACTAGTATACAATATGCTATATTATATATAAAGGAAATTATTAGGAAATCATTACTGCCAGTAATTATGAAGATTTAATGCAAAAATTCTGGATTCTTAACATCCAGTGAATATATTCCATTCATGATTTTTTTAGGGTGATTATTTTTAATCAAAATCAGTTACTTTTTTGATAATGTTTCATAAAAGGTAGCCAATAGTTTCTCTCACTTAATTTTTTAGGTGGGTAATGCCTTTGTTGACTAAAATTGAGAGTATTCTACAGGGATTGAGAGATTTTTGTCAACATCTTTACAGATTTGTAAGTAGCGAAACAAACAGCCCTTAGACAAATAGCTTTTCCCGTGTTCATTAACTGGTAGAGATGTGCTGTCATATAGCTTTACAAAGACCAAAGAAGGAATCTATAGGCAGTCCCTGGGGAAATGACCAAGAAGAAAGAGTTTGACAGTAATTTTTAAACCCTTCAAAAGCACACAGAATACCAAATCCACCACTTTGCTTCTCTGAACTGTAGTTAGGTTACTTACATGTTTAGGGCAGGGTGATATGTAAACAAATTCCTATAATAGGAGTAGTAACAATATGCAGTTAATATTGGTAATCTAGGAAGTTCCAAGATAATGAATCACAAGGGGATTCACAGCCTAGAGGAAACCACTGCTGGTCTTTCCAGTGCTTTACTTTGTCTGTATATATGCTCATCCCTTTGTTTCTTAGTGTCATATGGTTTGCTACAATTCCCACAACTCCTTTTACTTCTATTCCTTACATCCGTTCATTGTCTGTTTCTGAAATCACCACGTTAACCATTATGGCATTCTGTGAGGCATATTACCATCGCTTATTTAATAAAAATGAAATAAAATTATTCATGGGAGGTAATAAGGGTTAAGAAAAGTAGTAAGGAACAGACCAAAATGATTATTAAATCACAGTGTGTCTCCTAATAACTTCCTTTTGAAGTGTTAAAAAGATAAATCAAAGGAGTCAAAATGTTCCAGAAGCTAAGAAACAAGGTTAAGTATTTGGTGCATAGATGGGCTGCAGATCAGATTGTTTTTAGAAAACCATAAAACAACATCCTGACATATGAAGACAAACCTAAAATTTGGATGCTAAAAAGAAATATTTACAAAACCCAGCAGCGGTTGTTTATCTTATAATCTACCCACCAAAACGTCAGACTTGAGATCAACAAGATATTAAGCAAATCCCTAATTCTTTTATGTTCCTTGCACTAGGGTGGTTCTTTATCTCTTTTCATGCTGCCACCCCCATCAATAAGTCATGACGTGAAAAACAGAGTGAAGAATTTTTTTCCCAAGTACACACATTTTCTGGAAATACTGACCAAGCCTGCTGGCTGCATTTTGATCCACTCCACCTCCTGTGAGAATTACTGATTTAGCTGAGTCCTCAATTGGTGAAGTGCCTTCTGATATAATGAACCAGTACACTGTTTATCAAACTATCTCTGATGGACCAATTTAAAAAAATTTTCCAATTTGTTGCAGACTGGTATTTTGTTAAATACAATAAAAACAAATTACTAGAAAAATGAAATGAAAAAAAGACACACAAAATACAAGCACTTATTTTATTAGATTCGATAGACATAAAAGTATACTGTCCATGGCTATACAGATTTCTAAATACTCTTAATTTCTTAATTTAACCCAGAGCAGACAAATAAATAAATAAATAAATATACATTTAAAAAAAAAAAAAGGAAGGGGGGTAGTATTTACAGACAGGCACCAGGTCAGGTCACACTCAGCAAGCCAACCACTTTCAAAGAGCATAAATCTCAGGCACATTAGCCAACAGGTTATAGGTCTGAGTTTACATGAGGTTTATTTCCCCCAGGGCATTAGTCTGGATTAAAGTTGTCACTTATACTGAGATTATGACTGTACTGAGTTGGGCTACCCAAAGGAAAGTATTTCTTAGAGGCACAAGGGTAACAGCAATTGGAAGAAAGATTTAAATACTTAGAGATGATAAAATCTTAAGTTCTGGCCATAAACTGTACATTTAACAACCTGATTTCCCCCTTTGGTTGCTTTTAAACTGTAACTTTTTAGTTTTAAGAGAAAGGCTTTCCCTGCACGAAGCTATAAGTAAACCCAGTTGCTCACACCCACAAAGAAAACCTACAGCTTCACCCTATGGCCAGGCTGCCATGAACAAAATATTAAAATGTCAAGTAAAATTCAGTCTCTGTCCTGAAGGATCTTCCCAGACAGACAGATCTATCAACAAACAATGACAAAACAATGAAGTAAGTGCTATAATTGAGACATGTATAAAAGATCATGGTCTCAAATATCATCTACACAATGATTCCCATATTCGCATCTCTAAGTTTACCCTGTCTCCTGAACCAAAATTTCCTCATCCAACTGTCCGCAATTTTTTCACTTGTATGTCCAAAGCAAACTCCTAACTCCCTTCCCCCAAAGCATTACCTGCTTCTCCTACAGTCTCTCTCAATTAACAGCTACCCCAGTCTTCAAGATGCTCAAGGTAAAAACTTCTTTAATTCCTCTATTTCTCATATACCTCACTTCCAACGCATAAGTAAATATGTCAACTCTACACTCTAACACTTCCCACTCTCCCCGTGGCAATCACGTAGGTGTAGGCCTCCTGTTCCTGAATTACTCCAACAGCCTCCAGTTAAGGGACCTGAGTCTACCACTGTCTCACTCCAGTCTATTCTGAACACAGGAGCCAGATGAACCTTTTTAAACCCAAGTCTTCCCTGCTCATAACCTTCCAGTGTTCTTCCCCTTCAGAATAAAAGCCGAAATCCTTATAGTCCCTACATAACCTGCTCTTCTGACCTTACCTCCTGAAGCCCTCCAAGCAATTCTGCTTTAGCCATGCTGCATGGCTTACTCTCCTCACTTATTTCAGCTTTTTGAACACACTCCACCTTTCTGACTTTCGTGGACCAACCTATAAAAAAGTGTAACCCCTTTGCCCCACTGTCATCTACCATCTTTCATCTGCTCATTAACTTTTATCACTGTTACTCGTTAACCTTTATTACCACCTGTCATTCACTAAGTTTGTGTGTTCATTGGTCACCTCTCCTCAGTAGAGAAAAAACTTTAGGAGGGCTTCCTTTTGAATACTGCTAAATCTTCAGGACCCAGAACTGTGCCAGTAAGTAATAGGCAACCACAAATATTTTCTGGATGAGTGAATAATCCAAAATGGATGTCCGGCTCTGGGTGCTTACGGGGAGTGCCCGAGACGAATTTACACAAAACAGATGAAACTGAAACTAGGTCCTGAAAGAAGATTCAAGATTGTCTGACATGAAAAGGGCTAAAAATATCATTGCCATATGCACATTTTCCACAAAATCTTGAAGCACAAGAATACATTATAGGAAAGACTATTAACTTCCTAGCTGAGAGAATTCCCCAAAAAAGAAAGCGATCCCCATGATCCAGAAAAGAATCAGGGTATGGATTAACAAGAAAATTGGCGCCTGGGTGGCTCAGTCGGTTAGGCGTCTGCCTTCGGCCCAGGTCATGATCCCGGGGTCCTGGGACCGAGCCCCGCGTCGGGCTCCCTGCTCCGCGGGGAGCCTGCTTCTCCCTCTCCCTCTGCCTGCCGCTCGCTCTGTCAAATAAATGGATAAAATCTTTAAAAAAAAAAAAAGAAAAAAGAAAAAAGAAAGAAAATTGCCACAGTCCTAATAAAATTTTACGGGTAAAAAATTACTGTAAAGTACATTAAGCTCTAAATAATGTAAACTTGCTCTCAGTAATGTTTATTGTTGCCTCAACTATTTTTTTTTTTTTTGCCACAAGTGTCCAATTTCATTCTCCTAGAATTTTCCCTATATGAGGGGCCTAGGATTCTGATTTTAAAAAGAAAACCAAAGAGAAGAAAATAGTTTTCACCATCCAGGACTTCAGAGTTCCATTGTCATACATCTATCCCAGACATCTACAGCCATTCTGGAATCGTACTTCTCAAATATTACCTTTCACTATCTGAAACTGTCTTATGCATATTTATTTTCTTGTAGATTTCTCCTCTTCCCATTAGAAAATGAATTCTTTCTACCAGAGCAGGGACTCACCCCTCTTCTCCATAATATCTGTAGGATCTGATAGGTGCCCAAGCACACAGAGTACCCAATAAATGCTCAATGAATGTATAAATGAAATTCAAATAATAAGGAAATGAATATTTTGCATAGAGGGTTAAGATTTTAACTTCTAGCTCCTGTTTTAGCAGGGCATTTCCCTGATTGAGTTCTTAACATTATCAAAAGTACGAGTTGAACTCTGTCCATACTTGCATGTCTGGTTTTACCAAGTTCTAGGAATAGTATCTCAGCACCTGCCAGAGAAGCATGAAGTTTGGGAAATGGTGGCTGTGATGTTACAATGCTAGGAGATACACCACAAAAGAAGGCAAAGAGATTCCTGGAACTCCTTCCAGGGACACAACTAGGTGTCCCCACCTCATGGAAGTGACACTGGGGGCAGCACTGTGGCCCCCTGGTGGCAGCACTGTTAAGAACACTTCAATATCCTACCATCCTTACTTAGTGGACACAATGATCACACTTTAGAGAGCTTAAGCAGTGCCACTGTCTCTATAATAAAAGCTTTAGTAAAAGCCAAATACTAATGCTTCTTAAACATCCAAACCCTCCATACACACACACACACACACACACACTCAGATTAGTCTCAACTGTATTAAATTTATAAACCTAGGTATCAAGGCCCATGTCTTCTCTCTTTTTTTCATCATTGCAACGTCTGTCCATCCCTCCCTCCCTCCCCCACCCTTCCGTTGCCCACCCTCAAAATTCACTCACTCCTTCATTTGTGCATTTGTTTATACATTTCATAAACAGCCATTAGCATCATTCAAAACCACTTTCTCTGTGTTTCTCACATTGCAAAATAGTTTGGCTAAGGAAGGAGCCACAACCTGTGCTGATTCCCCGCTAATCCCTGCAGGTAGTTGTCAGGTGGAAGCCTCTCTCTCTCTCTCTCTCTCTCTCTCTCTCTCCTGAGGTTCAGGTTCCCTCAGGCAGTGGCCGCTCCCCTCCGTTACTGGCTTTGTGAAGGAAGGGTGCTTCACCACTGCCTTCCGCACCCACACGGAGGGCCTCCCCACCCCCCGCCCCACTCCACTGCCCAGACTAGCCAGCCCTGAACAAGGTCCCAGATGCTGCCACCGCTGAGGCTTCCATGTAAGCCTCAGTCATAGTCAGTGTTTGGGATAAAGCTGTAATCCCTGCTACAATTGCTGTTTCTCTCTCCTTTTAAAATCACCCTTAAGGTAATAGTGGATGCACCTTACTCAGATCTTAAGCATGATCAAAATCAAAAAAGAGGAAAATGGATGCCTGAAAGACCTGTGGACTTACCAAATCAGGACTATGAGCTATAACGCGCTGGCAGCTTTCAGTTTTTTTCCATCAGAAGCAAAAATAAACCAACTACCATCTACTGTCACAATTTCATTTAAGGTGGGAATGCAAGCTGGTGCAGCCACTCTGGAAAACAGTATGGAGGTTCCTCAAAAAGTTGAAAATAGAGCTACCATATGACCCAGCAATTGCACTACTGGGTATTTACCCCAAAGACACAAATTTAGGGATCCAAAGGGGTACATGCACCCCAATGTTTATAGCAGCAATGTCCACAATAGCCAAAGTATGGAAAGAGCCTAGATGTCCATCAATAGATGAATGGATAAAGAAGATGTGGTGTATATATATATATATATATATATATACACACACACACACACACACACACAATGGAATATTATGCAGCCATCAAAAAATTGAAATCTTGCCATTTGCAATGACGTGGATGGAACTGGAGGGTGTTATGCTGAGTGAAATACAGAGAAAAACATGTATCATATGATTCCACTGATATGAGGAATTCTTAATCTTAGGAAACAAACTGAGGGTTGCTGGAGTGGTGGGTGTTGGGAGGGATGGGGTGGCTGGGTGATAGACACTGGAGAGGGTATGTGCTATGGTGAGCGCTGTGAATTCTGTAAGACTGTTGAATCATAGACCTGTACCTCTGAAACAAATAATACATCATATGTTAAAAAAAAAAGAAGAAGAAGAAGAAGATAGCAAGAAGGGAAAAATGAAGGGGGGGGAAATAGGAGGGGGAGACAAACCATGAGAGACTATGGACTCTGAGAAACAAACAGAGTTCTAGAGGGGAGGGGGGTTGGGGGATGGGTTAGCCTGGTGATGGGTATTAAAGAGGGCACGTACTGAATGGAGCACTGGGTGTTATACGCAGACAATGAATCATGGAACACTACATCAAAAATTAATGATGTAATGCATGGTGATTAACATAACATAATAAAATAAAATTTAAAAAAAGAATTTATAAAGTAGTTAAGAGTATGATTTTAGGATAAGAAGCAGTCTGTCCAAAGAAAGAATATTAGGCAGCCTAATTTTTTCATGTGTGAAAAATAATAGCATAGTGAGGACATTTTTTTTTTTTTTTTTTGCGTTGAATTGGATCCAAAGCAATGGTGGACCAAGGGGCAATTAAGTAGTCTGTATTCTAGAGAGGCACATATGAAAAGAGAATGGTGCTCCTCACATTTCACACCAACAGATAGGGATCAAGAAAATCACCCATCAGGACAGGAGGTACCTGCATGAATGGGAAAAACCAGTACCTCATTGCCTAGCTAGGCATGGATTTATGAGGTATCCTTACTAACCTGCCTCCGTGTCTATTTAAGCAGGAAGTAGGGAGAAGTGGAGCCTTACGGGCAGCAGGAGTGATAGGTGGGAAACGGGAGAGGGTGGGGTAGGGCACAGCAGCCAAGTGGTCTGACCAACTGGCATTTGGCAGGGCAACAATGCCACTTTGAGCTCATCAGAGATGAAGGACAAAGCCTTAACTCAGAAAGGAAAGAAGTTTTAAATCAAATGGACTTAGAAAAAAATGGGGAACAGAATTTGAGAATTCTGCTTTACTATGAGAAAGAACAGTTCTACAAAGCACAGTTGGACTCAGTGAGTAGAGAAAAAAAAACATTAAAGAAAAACATTTAAAATGTTTGAACCCCATGAAGTTAAGACTACATAATGAACAGCTCTAAAATACTTAGTTCTCTAAGTTGGCTAAAAACCAAAGAAAACTCTATGGGGACGCCTGGGTGGCTCAGCTGGTTAAGCGTCTGCCTTCTGCTTAGGTCGTGATCCCAGGGTCCTGGGATGGAGTCCTGCGTGGGGTTCCCTGATCAGTGGGGAATCTGCTTCTCCCTCTCCCCCCCTGCTCATGCTCTGTCTCTCTCTCTCAAATAAATAAAATGGAAGGAAGGAAGGAAGGAAGGAAGGAAGGAAGGAAGGAAGGAAGGAAGGAAGGAAGGAAGGAAGGAAGGAAGGAAGAAGGGAGGGAGGGAGGGAGGGAGGGAGGGAGGGAGGGAGGGAGGGAGGGAGGGAAGCTCTATGGATCAGCACAGGCCCCCAGAGTGGCTTTTGGGAAAGACATTATGTAGTCCAAGTCTTCATTTGATACACGAAAAAAATGCTGCTCAGCTCACACTGAAGGACTCACATTATGATGTTTCTACCTTTCTCCTTTTTTTCACACCTGATATTGCATGGACAGCACTAGCACACCCTGGCAGGTGCTAGCCAGTTAGCAAACTCAATGCCGGCAAGAGAACAACAGAGTATCACTTTTACAGAGGTGAGAGGGAGAAACGTGTAGGAGCTCCACTCAGTTCCACTGCCCCACCTTTCACTAGTCATAACCATGGTTTTGTTTGTTTTTTAAAACCTTTTTTGTTTTTAAGATTTTTTATTTATTTATTTGACAGAAACACAGCGAGAGAGGGAACACAAGCAGGGGGAGTGGGAGAGGGAGAAGCAGGCTTCCCGCGGAGCAGGGAGCCCGAGGCGGGGCTGGATCCCAGGACCCTGGGATCATGACCTGAGCTGAAGGCAGACGCCCAATGACTGAGCCACCCAGGTGCCCTGGTTTTGTTTTACTTATGCTTCATCTTTCCTTCCATTTTCCCTTGCTTTCTTTTCCCCTTTTCCCCACACTCTTTTCTTTCCATCCCCTTTCCTAAGGTCAGTTATGGCAAACAGCACAATGACAGTTGAGAAGGGAAAAAAACATCACTTCAGATTGTCATCCAAAAGGCACTTTTTTCCTAATAGCTACGTCGTAGTATTAATAACAGGTAAATGTCATTATATTTTACATTTTAGACCACCAAAATGAAGTGGTAAGATTAAAAGGCATTAGAAATAGAATACATAAAAGAATAAAATCATAGTTTCTGTTTTCAACATGTGCTAAAACTGACATCAAATTACTATCAATTTCTCATAAAGAGAAATTGGAACTGGGTTCTTATTTTTCTTTGCCTAAATGTAATGAAATTTATCATTTAGCTCACAAAGCATTTCTCAATTTGTCAGTCTAAAGGTTTAAAATTCACAGATGTGTGTACAAAGAGTTATAGTACATAGTCCTCCCTTTAAGAAAATGTAACACTGAAAATGCAACCTATTTTACAATTATGAAAAAGTACTTATTAGGCATCTAAGAGGAATTACTTTGTAATAATAAAGATCTTAATTTTCAAATATAAAACAACTGATTTCCTCTCCTTATCCCAGTAACCATCATTTCAAGATATACATAAATAGCAATAACTATAAAAAAATATTACTACTGATGAAAATTTCCAGTAATTTGACTTTGATGTTTTATCATCACTACTCAATTTTTCATGTTCATCCTCTATGACTATCCTCTTTTAGAAGCTAATAAACATAAAACGCAAGATTTTAGTAGAAACCGTGAAGAGAAACAATGTAGTCTAGGTACTGTTTCTCAGATGCTGTTTGAGAAATGCAGAGCAAGTCCCTGATGGCTTTCCTTCTGCAACCTCCACGTGTAAGTCAGTTGCTAGGAAACGTGAAAGACAGGGATTTAGTATTAGGTCTGGGAACAATGAGCTAGCTTAATAATTATCTGAATACTAATACATAACCCTCATAGAGGTTGTCTACCTTAGGAGTTGAAGATTACAGGTGATGTGTTTCCAGAAAAACAAATTTTCTTTAAAGACCTATCCTTTAACCATTATAAACAGATTTTGGTACCCACTGAAATAAGAAGTAACAGCTATGCACGTCTTAAAATTCTATTTTCAGCCAGAAGTTGCACCCATCCTGCTATCCAAGCTTATAGATGATGAGCCTAATCTTTTCACTGCTTCAAGCTGTATTTTGGTACTGCTGCACACGCATACATGTGTTTAAGTGCACACATGCACACATAAGTACCCAAAAGAAAATATGCACATCACCACTACCATAGTAACATACTTGCCACAAAGTTACCAGAAAAGAGAAGAACTAGAAACAAGCTAAGGGAAAATACACACACACACACACACACACACGGCACATGTGTACACATATGTCAAATGTGTCGCTCAGTCCTTGGGGCTTGGTGTCCCTGAGTCTACGAAACAAAAAAAAAGCTCTGGATGGGGATTCAGAAAACATGGGATCCATGAATCCACTGTGTGACACTGAGAAAGTATCCTAGCCCCTCTGGGAATCATTTCCTAGAAAATTAAGAGAGCAATGTTAACCCCAAAAGGTTTTTGGAGAATGGGTTGAGATACGCATGTGCAAGCATTTTAAAATTGTACAGCACTGTGTGTGAAAAGACAGTATCATTATCTTACTTATAAAATGGCCATTTCCAGGGGCGCCTGGGTGGCTCAGTCGGTTAAGCGACTGCCTTCGGCTCAGGTCATGATCCTGGAGTCCCTGGATCGAGTCCCGCATCGGGCTCCCTGCTTGGCAGGGAGTCTGCTTCTCCCTCTGACCCCCCCCCCTCATGTGCTCTCTCTCATTCTCTCTCTCTCAAATAAATAAATAAAATCTTAAAAAAAAAAAATGGCCATTTCCATGAATAGGCATATAAACAGGATTCAATATTTAAAAATCAAAATTAAGCCACGTAAAAAATCATTAATGGATGATGTGGAAGATCCACCCCCCAAAATTTCATACATAAATTAGACTGTTTCATTTATATTAACATCAAAACACTTGCTGTGGGTAACTAATATGGGAATGCAAGGATTTAAAATAAACAAAAAACAACCAAAATAACTTAGCTTGTGTATGTCTATGAAGGAGATTTTAAGCCATTTGCATTAATTCCTCCATAATTTTAAGGCAAAAAAAGTGTATCAAACTATGAAAGATGTAAAGTAAGCTTTTAAATAAACTGTCTCAAATACTATCTTGTCTTTTCCATGCCTAAAAGTAGCTTATTAAAAAAAAAAATTTACAAACTGTAAAATCTGTGAGCCTCTACTAAATTCAAATCAAAACTGTATTTACATGTGGACTATGGAGTCTTTCTAAGGTGTTTTTTTACAATCCCAGTGGTGAACACACCCCGAGAAGGCCCAGCACTCAGGATCTGGGAGACTCGGTATTTGTTTGCTGGGGCTGCCACAACAAAATCGCACAGACTGGGAGCCTTAAGCAACAGAAATTTGTTTTCTCACAGTTTTGATCAAGGTGTCCGCAGACTGAGCTTCTCTGGAAGCCTCTCTCCTTGGCTTGTAGATGGCCGCCTTCTGTGTGTCTCCACATGGTCTTTCTCTGCAAGCACATCCTGGTGTCTCTTCTTGTCCTCACATGGTCTTTCGTCTATGCACGCGCATCCCTGGGTCTCTTCCTCTTCTTACTAGGACACTAGTCATAGTGGAGTAGGGCCCACCCACATGACCTCCTTTTTTATTTTTCCTTAAGATTTTATTTATTTGAGAGAGAGAGAGAGAGAGAGAGAGCAAGTGGGGGAAAGAGCAGAGGGAAAGGGACAAGCAGATTCCGCACTGAGCATAGAGCCCAATGGAGGGCTCGATCCCACGAAGCAGACATCATGACCTGAGCCGAAATCAAGAGCTGGACACTTAACCAACTGAGCCACCCAGGCGCCCCCTACATGACCCCTTTTAACCTTAATCACCTCTGCCCTATCTCCAAATGTAATCATATTCTCAGGTAGTAGAGGTTAAGTCTTCAACGTATGAATTTTGGAGGAACACAATTTAGCCCATAACATTCCGCTTCCACTCAGTCTCAGTGGAACAGTAAAAACTAGGAAATACTAAAAGGGGAACAAGCTCCACATGCAGGCTGAAATGCACTCCTCAAGGTTCAAAAGCTCCAGGTCCTCATCAAGAAAGCTAACAAGGTGGGAGGGCATGGACACTTACGAGAAATTATGTTAACACGCATATGAATATCAACATGACTGAGGAAACAAAGGACAAACACTGGTATGTTCAGCCATTTTCAGCAAGATTCCGCAACTCTATCTGCTGACTTTGGCATTTACTTAAGCTGGGCCTTCAACTAAAAGAACTGCAATGCTTAAGTGGCTGCAAATACTGGGCAGGGCAACAGATACCAAGCTATTGTGTGATGACTGCAAATTTTCTTTCAAAGGGAACTATAAAAAAAAAAAAATCATTAAAAGCAGTTGCTGAGTAATTCTGACACTGACCTGGAATAAAAAGTCAGGTGAACAGACACATTTTCATGGCCTCAGCCTATGCTATGATCTTGTCTAAAAAATTAACATCACAGAACACTGCCATTAACACACACAAAAATCTTAGATTTCTACAGTTTTTACGATCCCCGAATATTTTCTCATTTCACTCTCATAATGATTCTGTGAGGCAGGGAAGGCAGGAAAAGATGAGGAAAATGAAAAAGAGTGAGGTTAAATGACTTGCTCAAGGTCACAAATTAATAACCAAGGGAATCAAAATAAGAATGAAAGTCTTTGGACATTTAAGTCAGCACTCTATTCTTGGGACGTAATGATGTTCAGGGTTATTGAAACTATAATCTTACAAAATTCACTTTATTTATTTTAGCACCACTGGGACATAAAGGTCTATAAATAAATTAGATTTGCTGAAATTCTGCACATAATCACAAAGTGAATTTAGTCTGAAGTAAAAATGATTCTGGTTTCGTCAATAAGTGTAACATTCTTAAGATATCAATCATCTTAAATTTTAGAAGGTTTTTGTTGAGGCCAAATAACTAGGTAATACAATAGAAGTTCAACATAAGAAAACAGATCCCCATAATTAATAATACAAGGCAACATTTAACCTAGTAGCTAGATGACATTATTAACTAGATAATGTTTAATCTACCACATGTATTTTCCCTAGGCTATAAATATTTCTTCAGCTAACTGAAATTAAGGAGAACTACTGGATAACTAGATTTTAATCAGGATAAAGAAACTAGGCTTATTTTTTTTTTTAAGATTTATTTATTTTAATGAGAGAGTGCACGATCAGGGGGAGGGGCAGAGGGAAGGAGAGAATCTCAAGCTGACTCTCTGCTGAATGCGGAGCCCCACCGGGAGGGCTCAAACCCACAACTATGAGATCATGACCTGAGCCAAAATTAAGAGTCGGATGCTTAACCAACTGAGCTACCCAGGCGCCCCAAGAAACTAGGCTTATTTAGCATGAAGAGAAAGTCAAGTATCTGAATATCAACTATGATTAAACGTGTTTTATCAAGCGTTTACTCTATGCCAGGCTAAGTACTTTACGCACATTGTCTCAATCCTCACAAACCGCTCTATGAAGGGGGTTCTACTTTATATCCATTTCCAAATGAAGAGATAAAAGTGAGATTAATATATCCAATAACCCATATTTAAAATGTGGCAGAGCTACAATTCACACCCAGCTCTGACTCCAAAGCTTAAACTGCCTATCACTCTACTGCATTGATCCTGACCGTAAGGAATGACATATTGCTTATCACAACTGAAAGCAGGTGAAGAAATGGGCCAACAGAGTAACAAAAATAAGTACAATTTCCAAATAGCAGGCACTATGAAACATAAAATGAGTGCAATTTCCTTTAAAAGTCTTAAAAAAAAATTATCTTCATTAATTCATTCTTTTATACAACAAAATTTTTGAGCACATGCCACAAATCAGGCACTCTCCTAGGTCCCCAAAACTCCTAGAGTATCATAATAATACAATCCCTTCCCCTGAAGGGCTCAAAGCTTTCTGAGGAAGATAAACATATAGGAAAGATTTTAGAAGGCATTAATAATGGTTATGGATAGACTAGGATTACATAACTACCTTAGGAAGGGGTTTCATAAAGCCACTTTTCACTCTCCTTGCAAGCCAGTGACATAATAACATTTTGTTAGTTGAGAAAAGGCAAATTGCTGATGGGCCAAAGTTACATGGAATACATAACTTTCTGACAGCCGGCCTTGATCCAAGGATAAAATTTATACTATCTAAATAAAAAGTAATAAACATCAATTTTATGTTGAGTTATATCTCAAAAAATTTTAAAGAAGAATGAATTGCATATCCTTCAGAATTTTACTCAAAACACCTTTTTGAAACTGACCTTTAATCATAATATGAAAGAAAGAAATCAAGTTATACTATTTTACAGAATCTGCTGATGAGCGGACCTACTACATCACAATGTCTGTTCTATAAGGACCAATGGAGCAAACTGGATCTCATCTTTCAATACCAGGAAAAGCTACACTTCTTGCAAACAACTGATAAATTTTTATCAAATAAGCATCATAAATGTAGTAAGTGACCATGTTGCCCCTTTTCCCCTGGCTATTAGCATTTTTTATAAAGTGACATTTTAATTAATTTGTATCTACCCCACTACGCACATACATACAAGAATTGAAAGAGTCTTTTAGAAATATGTAAGGTAAAAATAATCCCCCTAAAATAGTAAGTGATGAAACATGAGTTAGAGACCCTGGTTCTTCAAGTCTCATGGCTAAGTGACTCAGCAGGTTAGCGATACACATAGAAGAAACAATAAAACTGGTAAGAGTTTATAAAAGAATTACATAAGCTTGAAGATAATAAAATGCTAGTGATCATCCAATAATGCCCATACAAGGACATTACTGTCCTTTTACACAAAATATCCATTTGACCACTCACAGATGTTACATAGCATGTTCTTCCAAGGTAAGCCCCTCTACAAGGGGCCAACTAGTGACCCCAACACCCAGAAACATAGCAACCGGATGAAATCTAGCATACCCAATGTTTGTGGGGGTAAGGTGATATTTCCTTTTGACCTCTGACTGCCTACATATATGCCTAAGTCCTTCTGTCTCCCCATCCTCATACTGAAGTTGTCATCTTCCTGATATGGACCAGACACTGATGTGCAGCAGACTGCTTCAGCCATCAACCATGACTTCCCCACCAACAAGGAAAACTATAACCACAGAGTTAGTCATGGCAGACATTTTTAGCCCTTAAGGGTGTGGTTATCAACATAGTGACAGAAGACAGGAGGACCTCTTGGGACATGGAAACTGTCTACAACACAACTATTGAGGACATGCCCCTTGATGTTGCTAACCTCATTTGAGGAGGCGGTTGGGCCCAGCCAGGGTCCAATTCTGGGATCAAGGGACCCAGAAGGTGAGAAAGTTCAGGGACAGACACCTATCATACTTTCTTTTAATGAATGAATGAATATAAATTCTGGGGCAAAACAAAATGTTATATGGAGCATTCATCTAACCCAAAGGAATGTTTCAGTGTCCACAGTTCATTAAAATGGTTTTATTAAGATAAAATTCTATTATTACATTTTCCTGAACAAGTACTGTTACTGAGAACAGAAGCACAACATGTGTATTTGTTCTTGATGCTCAATATTTTTGCATTTTTCTGTCTACTGAGGTACTATCTGCAGATTCCTATCTTTATATAGGATTTAAATTCTGTATACACTGCAATATATAAACAGAAATAAAATATTTCCAACATTTATGTATTACACTGCCTGAGTGCTACATTTTTAAATAATTGATATTTTAAAATAAAAAGCAAAGGGAAACAAGCAAAATCAAAATTTTCATAGATAATTGAAACTACCTAGTTTAAAATCATCTTGTTCACATATACTCATTCACCTACCTTCAGTTCATGCTTTTTCATCAAAATAAGTTATTTTCAAGGGAAAAATATTTTGAGCAATCTAAACACTGAAATATTTTCAACATGAAACAATGTATAGGATAATATTTATTTGTCTTCACTTTATTAACCAACACTCAGAAATATCCATTTCACACTAAATAAACCCCAAGATTGTGGGATGAGTCTCCCCTATTAAATTTATTTTGAGTTGGAATACTTGAAATTTCTGTCAAATATAAATAAAGAATTGACATTTTTATGAGATAGTCAATCTTACAAATTATACAGATTCCTACTGTAGAATGACATAATTGAAAAGTAAACATGTTCTTACAATTTCAAGAGTGAAATGTCTAGAGGCTACTAAGCAAAGAAAGAAATTTTTTATTATTTGTAGCTATTATTATAGTTTCTTTTTGTTATTATCTCACCTTTATTCAAAAAAATTAAAGCAGTTAACATGTTTCTGACTTGGAAATTAAATTAAATATTTGTTTATTTCATCACTTTATACAGGAGAGTATATGGAAATTGGGCAAAGGAAATATTACATGTTAAAACCCAGTAAATTTGCTTTTAAAATGAGTGAATTTCTGGTACTAGTTCAAAGAACTCTAAATTCTGACAGCTATTAACACATTATCTAACTAGCAATTCTAGTAAGAATTTTATTAAAATGTTATTTACCAATAGTAACCCGTTAGAAACATAAAATGAAGCATTATCAACGAATTACAATTCCCAGAAGACACTGTTTAGACTCTTCTGGTGGCAAAAACATAATTAACCATACCTAAAAATCACCTTAGAAGACTGAGCTTTACAATGAACAATTTCAGGTTATAAATGCAAATTACAAATACACATTATATGAAAAGGTGTTTTATTTTCAAAATAGATTTATACTTTCTTTACCCATTTCTTTATCCATTTACCCACCCCACCTCTGGCAACCACCAATCTGTTCTCTATCTATGAGGTTTTTTTGTTTTTTTTTTTTGTTTTGAATGAGAGCAATCATTGTGGTATTTGTCTTTCTCTGACCTATTTCACATAGCATAATGCCCTGAAGGTCCACACATGTTTTTACAAATGGCAACTGTTCATTTTTTTATATGAGTGAAAATATTCCATTGTGTGTATATGTGTGTGTGTGTGTGTGTGTCTGTGTAAAAATAATTTCTTTATCCATTCATTCACTGATGGACACTTAGGTTGTTTGAATATCTTGGCTACTGTAAATAATACTGCAATGAACACAGAGCTGTATATATGTTTTTAAAGTAGTGTTTTGGTCATCTTTGGATAAATATCCAAAAATGTAATTGCTTGATTATTTGTTAGTTCTACTTTTAAGTTTTTGAGGAAACTCCATACTGGTTTCCATAGTGGACACACCAATTTATATTCTGACCGATAGTGCACAAGGATTCATTCTTCTCCACATCCTCAATAACACTTATTTCTTGTCATTTTAGTAGTCATTCTAATAGGGATAAGGTTGATATCTCATTGTGGTTTCCATTTGCATTTCCATGATGACTAGTGATGTTGAGCATCTTTTGAAGTACCTACTGGCCAGTCTTTGAAAAAATGTCTATTTTTTAAAAAAATTTTATCAGATTGTTTGGTTTTTTAAATCATTGTTTGGTTTTTCACTATTTTTTTGAGGTCTTTATATATGTTGGATAGTAGTCTCTTATCAGACATTTGATTTGCAAATATTTTCTCCCATTCACTAAGATGCCTTTTCATTTTCTTGATGGTTTCCTTTGCTGTGCAGAAGCTTTTAAGTATTACATAATCCCACTTAATTTTTCTTTTTGTTGCTTTTGCTTTTGGTGTCAGATTTAAAAAAAAATCATTGCCAAGACCTGTGTCATGGAGCTTATACCTTATGTTGTCTTTCAAGAGCTTTATGGTTTCACGTCTTACATTTAAGTCTTTAATCTGTTTTAATTTTTGAGTATGCTGTACAATAGTGGTTCAGTTTCATTCTTTGGCATGTGGCTATCCAATTTTCCCAACACCATTTACTGAAGACACTGTTCTTTCCACATTGTATATTCTTGGCTCCTCTGTTGTAAATTAATTGACCATATATTTGAGTTTATTTCTGGGCTCCCAATTCTGTTCCTTTTTTCTATGTGTCTGTTTTTATGCCAATAACACACAGTTTTAATTACTATAACTTTATCATATAGTTTGAAATCAGGGAGCATGATGCATCCAGTTTTGTTCTATCTCAAAACTGCTTTGGCTATGTGGGATTTTTGTGTGTGTGTGGTTCCATATAAATTTTAGGATGGTTTGTTTGATTTCCTTGAAAAATATCACTGGAATTTTGATAGGGATTGCACTGAATCTATAGATGGCTTTGAGTAGTATGGACATTTTACCAATATTGACTCTTCCGATCTACAAAGCAAAGTGTATCTTTCCATTTATTTGCATCTTCTTCAATTTCTTTTATTAACGTCTTACAGTTTTCAGCATTCAGGTCTTTCACCTCCTTAGCTAAATTTATTCCAAGGAATTTTATTACTTTTGATTCAACTGTAAATGGGATTATTTTATCTTTCTGATAGTTTCTTATCAAGGTATAGAAACACAACAGATTTTTGTGTACTAATTTTGTATCCTGAAATTTTACTCAATTCGTTTATTACACAGTTTTTTGATGAAGTCTTTGGAGTTTTCCAAATATATCATGCTATCTACAAATAGTGACAGTTTTGCTAATACTTTTTCCATTTTGATGCCTTTTATTTCCTTTTCTTGCCTAATTGTTCTGGCGAGGACTTCCAATAGAAGTGACAAGAGTGGGCATCCTTGTCTTATTCCTGATCTTAGAGAAAAGCCTTTCAGCTTTTCATTACTGAGCATGGCATTAGCTGTGGCCTTGTCATATATGCCCTTATTGTATAAAGGTACATTTCCTCCATACCCATTTTGTTAAGAGTTTTTAATCATAAATGGAAGGTGAATTCTGTCAAATGATTTTTCTGCATTTTTGAGATGATCATATAATTTTTAGCCTTTAATTCGTTAATGTGGTGTATCACACTGACTGATTTGTAGATGTTGAACCATCCTTGCATCCCTGGAATAAATACCCCACTTGATCATGGTATGTAATCCTTTTTAATGCATTGTTCATTGCATTAGCCAATTCAGTTGGCTATTATTTTCTTGAGGATCTTTGCACCTATGTTCTTCAGGGATATTGGCATGTATTTTCTTTTCCTGTGGTGTCCCTGTCTGATTTTGGTATCAGGGCAATGTTTTCTTGTTGCTTTTCTGTCTGAATGATTTATCCACTGATGTCAGTGGGGTATTAAAACCCCCTACTACTATTGTATTGCTGTCTATTTCTCCTTTTAAGTCTATTAATATTTGCTTTTGTATATTTAGGTGCTCCTATGTTGAGTACATAAATACTTACAAATGTTGTATCTTCTTGTTGGATTGAGCCCTTTATCATTATATACCACCCGTATTTGTCTATTACAGTCTTTGTTTTAAAATTTAATTTGTCTGATATAAATACTTCAGCTTTCTGTTGGTTTCCATTGACATGGAGTATCTTTTCTCTATGCCTTCCCTTTCAGTCTGTGTATGTCCTTACATCTAAAGTGAGTCTGCTGTGGGCAGCATTTATACATGGGCTTATGACTGTAAGTCCCAAAGGACTTAAACCAACAAAGAATTCTTAATCAGGTACCTTTCCCAGGGCACAGCAGGAGGCAACAGACCCAGGAGCTTAGTCTTTCTGTAAATAAGGCCTATCAGGTAAATGTTACGTCTGTGGTTTAAAGGGCAGCCTTCTAATTAAACATGCAGCACCTAAGTGCTGACTCTAATCCTTTTTAGAGACCCTGAAGGGCAGGAGCTATCTTTGTAATCTAGGTCTTCTGTGCTCCAGAGTACCAGTGATTCCTGGGGGTAGGGGGGTGGGAGCTTTACACAGGGCTGGTGTCCTGGTTTTTATGTCTGGTGCCATGGTTTTTGCAGCCACTGCCCAGGGGACACCCTTTGACTGCCAGGCTCTGGTGGCCAGGGGGGCTTGCATTTCTGGGTCCTATGATATTATGGCAATTAGAAAAATGGCTGTGGGCAGGCTGCCACCCCCAGGGCACTGAACAGACAGAACGAGGCATACCCCCTGTCTTTCTGTGAAGGAGGCCTCAGTTTGTTCTGGAGCTTTGGCCCGAGGGATAGGCTTCAGGTTTGGCATACACCTGGTGGATTACAGAGCTACTCCTAAGGAACGCAGGCTAGGGATGCCATTTTGATGCTCTCCCTCTTCCTCCAGCTCGCCCGTATCTTCCATAGAAGAGCTTATACACTTGTCTAGAACCTCAATTTCTGCAACTGTCAGCTAGGGAACACTGCCAGATCACCTGGCTAACAGGGCTTGTGCTTGAAGTCCCACAGGACTGTATGTATCCGCCAACTTTAAAGGTGCTATCTAAGGATCTGGCTTCTAGTCAGCCTGAGTCTAGGTGCTAAAAATTTCCCTTTAGGGACACTGACACATCTTGGCATATCCTCAACTACTGGGAGCTATTAAAAATATAATAGGTTGCTTGAACAAGCACAAAGGTTTGAGATCTGACAAATATTTGGGGCAGGGTTGAAAGACAAGGTTCACCCCCTACACAAGGCCACTTCTTCAAGACTGAGGAGAGGTGGTTGTTTTATCTACTGTACTGAAATCATCAGAGAGTCAAGCAAAATGAAAAAACAGAGGAATACGTTCTAAATGAAAGATCAACATAAAACTTCAGAAAAAAAACTGAATGAAACAGATAATTTACCTAAAGAGTTCGAAGTAATTGTCATAAAGGTGCTCATCAAACTGGGAAGAAGAATTGATGGACACAGTGAAAATTTCAACAAAGAGATGGAAAAATGTAAGAAAGTACCAAACAGAAGTCACAGAGCTAAAGAATATAATAATTGAACTGAAAAAGACACTAGAGGGGTTCAGCAGCAGACTAGATAAATCAGAAGAAAGGATCAGGCAATTGAAAGATGAGGCAGTAGAACTCATTCAGTCAAGGTGATAAAAAGAAAAAATGTGAAGACAGCTTAAGGGATTTATAGGACAACATTACATGGACTAACACTTGCATTACAGAGGTTCCAGAAGGAGAGAGAGGAAAAGGTGCAGAAATCTTGTTTGAAGAAATAATGGCTGAAAATTTCCCTAACCTGGGGAAGGAAACCAACATCCACTTGCAGGAAGCCCGGGAAGTTCCAGACAACATGAACCCAAAGAGACTTCATACCAAGACATATTATAATTAAAATGTCAAAATTTAAAGAGGAGAGAATATTGAAAGCAGTAAGGGAAAAGAATTTACTATGTACAAGGAATTCCCATAAGAATATCAGCAGATTTTTCAGCAGAAACTTTGCAGACCAGAAAAAAGTGGCATGATACATTCAAAGTGATGAAAGAAAAAATGTATCATGTATGCCATGATACATTCAAAGTGATGAAAGAAAGAAATTCCAATCAAAAATACTCTACCCAGCAAAGTTATCATTCAGAACTGAAGAAGAGAGACTACAAGACAAACAAAAGCTAGAGGAGTTCACCATCACTAAACACCCTTTACAGGAAATGTTAAAGGGACATCTTTAGGCTGAAAAGAAGGGCACCGATTGGAAACAAGAAAACATACAAAACAATAGATCTCACTACAAAAGTAAATACACAGTAAATGTAGTGGATTAATCACTTGAGATACATAAGTAAAATGTGACATCAAAAATACAAAATATGGAAGGAGGGAGAGTAAAAACACTGAGTTTTAGAGTGGGATCAATGTTAAATTGTTATTAACTGATAATAGACTATTAGAGATACAAGTTGTTATATATAAGCCTCATGGTAACCATAAAGCAAAATCTGTAATACACAACCAATAAAGAGAAAAGAATGTAAATATACCACTAAAGGGAGTCATCAAACCACAAAGGAAGAGAGCAAGAGAAGAAAAAAGGAACAGAACAACTATAAAAACAGGCAGTAAACAACAAAATGGCAATAAGTATATACCTTTCAATAACTACTTTAAATGTAATGGACTAAATTCTGCAGTCAAAAAAACAAAGTAGCTGAATGGAGAAAGCTTTCTGTAACAGTAGAGATATTTCTGTAATAGGCTCATATAATACAGATATAATACAGATTCTGAAACTGTTCTTCAATGATGGCCACTTGACTTGATACAAGTTACAATTTATTCATTCTGCAACTTCTCACATCAGTATTTGTCTAATTCCTGGTCTCTGGAGGTTATAGTCATCAAGGAAAAAAATTATAAAGTACTTCTTTCTCAGCTTAAAACTATTTTTCAAAAACTGCATGCCTCAACATGAATTGGATCTCCTAGAACTCTGGTAATACACTGTGTTTGAATGTTTAAAAACCCACACAATGATTTAACAGAAAAAGACATTACTCCTCTATACTGGATTTGAGCAGAGCAAAAAAATACACCATATGAGATTCTGATCTGCAGGGTGAGGATGATTAATAATTCATAACAAAAACTACAAATAAATCATTTAAATCTGTGATTTGTGAGAAACACTTAATAGGCCTATCAGCCACAGTCCCACTACCCTGTGCTATTTTCCACCTTCACCTTCTCTCCCAGTGAAGAATGATGAGATCATAACAGGGGTAGGACAGGACGACATGTTTCAGAACCATCTAGAAATGGAAACTTCATCAAATACATTACTGTAAATTAAGTTATATAACCAGGAATAAAAATGACTTCTAAAAAAAGCAATACCTATTGAGAACTTATAAGTTATGCTAGCCTCAACTTCTGCTTCACGCAGAACAGTGTATTAATTGCTCTAGTAACTACAATCTTAGATCAATTTCAATACATATGATTTTTAATGCAGTGCTAGCTTCCTAAGAAAGTAGTTATCTCCAGTGATCAATGAAGATGAGAGACAAAAACAATACTTAACCAAATAAATGAGAGCTGACAGCAAACAACAACAACAAATTTAAAAATCAGAGTTACCTTGTATGCAAATACCTGTAAGCGTTCTTGTATACTTAGGTATAAGCCTTGGGCATGTTGCATAGTGGGGTAGTAAATTCTGAGACTTTTATTGAGGTGGATTATCGAAGGGGCTAACAACATCCCAAATCCCTAATATGCCTTAACCTCTGATATAAAAAAACAAATACTCTCCAAATAGAAGAAACCCTCAATAAGTATTGTTTTTTAACTTTAATACATGTATTGAATCTACAATTTATTGAGCACTTACACATTTTTTTCATTATCTCATGTAATAACACAAACAAAAACACTACAAAATGGGAACAATTATTCCCATTTTATAGATGAGGAAACTGAGATATAAAAAGTTTAAGTAACTTTTTAGATATCCAAAGACACAAAGCTAATAACTGTTACAGGTGGGATTTAAGCTCAGACAGCCTAATTCCAAAGCAATATTCTTAACTATCACTTATTCTGCTCCTTGTACTTATGCAAATGATAATTATAATAATAAACTTTTATGTGCTTGTGTGCCTAGCATTGTTTTAACCCATTTAGATGTACTGACTAATTTAATCCTCACAAAAACCCAATGAAGTTTACAGATGAGGAAACTGAGGCAAGGAGAGGATGGGCTCTGAAGCCAGGTACTCTTACTTCTGAGCTTATGCTCATAACCACCTCACCATTCTGCTTCATGAATACTGGTTCATTTAATCCACTGATCAACTATCTAAGGGAGTTTCTATCCCTGTCCTACATATTGATTCCTACAGAGCAAGGAAATAAAAGTGCATAAGAAGGCAAGAGGCTTCTGGGAGGCAGCAAACCAAGACCCCTTCCTCAGTTCCCTCAATAGTGAAGTTAGGGAAATGTGTGCAGGGACATGTTTCCACAGCAGACCAGGAGACCTCCTGACAGTAGCTTAAGTGGCAGGAATGTAAAACAAGATCTCTGAAATAAAAATATATGCACTGAGGAAAGAAAGCACTTAGGCTGGCGACCTGTGCCCCACACCAGGATTTGAGGGCTTGTGGAGAAAGAGCTCAATACAGCAGAACATATAACTACTGCACGGTGTGCCTCTGGACCAGCTGCTGTACTTTAGGGACCTACAGTGGAGTCTAGGTTTATGAACCAAACAAGAGTTGGAATCTGTAGGCAAAGGCAGGTGCCTCTCACTACCACCTCCAAAAAAAACCTCCCACTTTCTACTCCCTGATCTTTGGAACCTTCACACATATGGCCTTCTTTATTTTATTATCTATTATTTATTATCTTTCTGTTGTATTACATGGCCAAAGAGACCTCCAGATGTGTCAATACAAAAAAATTTTGGAAAAATACTAGTCACAAGACTGCAAGGAACCAAAATTGATGTGATGGCCTTAAGGGTTTCTGAGCTAGCCTTGCTAATCTGCAGAAGATGAATTTAGAAAATTCAGCCTAATTACTGAGGATGTTCAAGGCAAAAACTGCCTAACTTTCATGGCATGGATCATGACAAAAGGTGCTCTATGGTCCAAAAAATGGCAGATCATGACTAAAGCTCATGTTGATGTCAAAACTACAGATGGTTATTTGCTTAAATTGGGGTTAGTGTTGCTTAAAAAACACCACAATCAGATTCAGAGGACCTCTTAGGCTCAGCACCAAATCCAGAAGATGGAAATCATGACCTGAGAGATGCAGACAAATGACTTGATTCCAGATAGCGCTGGGAAAGATACAGAAAAGGCTGGCCAATCTAGCTTCTCCACTATGCTGTCATTATAAAGGTAACCGTGCTGAAGAAGCCCTGTTTGAATTAGGAAAACTCAGGGAGCTTCCCAGTGAAAGTAATGGTTCTGGAAAAGCTATTGGGGATAGGACAGGTGTTAAAGCTGAATGAGCTAAAAGATATGAGACGCCGGTCAAGAATCTGCTTAAAATTCAGACTTTTAATGGTGATACACAAGAAACCTTATTTACAAAAAATTTTTCTTTTAATAATGTGACTAGGTTTGTAATTATGAGATTGTAAAGCAAGTCAAATAATTTCAAATGTGTAATGGGAACTCATTATTAAAACAACTCTACTGTTGAGATATCTATAAATTCAGTTTCTCAGACATAAAACTTACTTAAAATGAGGTAAAACTGAACATTGAATCAAATGTCTATTTTTTTCAGTTGGGCAGGGAGTAAGTTTGAAGCACCTACGCTGGCCAACCTAAGTCACACCCAAACTTTGAGAAGTCTTAGAATTAATCCAGCCTCCCACAGACGATACTAGGAAAATGGTGGAAAAACCCTGGACCTTTCGGTGGCATTCAGCACACAAATCAGGATGGAAGTTGTATCTGGTAATTCTCCATTTTACGTCAATCACTGTGCTTGGTCCTCTATAAACTTCATCTCATTTAATCCTCACAACTCAGCAAGACAGGCATTGCTATTCCCATTTTTGCAATCAAAACATTAAGATTTAGAGAAGTTAAGAAATTTGCCCAAGGTGACCCAGGTAATGAGAGACAGAGCTCTTATTCAAAACCTGGTCCATCTCCCTAAGATGCCTTATCCTCATTCATATGCAAAGTACTTTAGTAGAAATCCTGAAAGGCTATGTATGAGGTGGCAATGTTATTCCATCAATTGATTCACCTATCTTTCTGCTATCCTTTCTCCTTTTCACTTCATTGCCTATATGTCTCACCCTGGATTTCAGTATATAGTCCCATAAAAAAAAAGAAAAAAAATATTTTATAAAAGTACTTTTGTTAATATTGATACACCATCTTCAGAACAATTCATCACAAATACTGGCATTCTTTCTTTTATTATCTTTTGATTAGATTATGTATACCTTCAAAATCTTCTTGAATGAATAAATTCTCAAAACTATCTTTTAGAGAGAGAGAATAATAGAAATTAGGTTAAATCCTTAAATCCAGTAGTTTGTACTAACCATCCTCTTCCTCTCTTCTTTTTCAGCAGTCCTGTCTCTTCTCTCCTGTCTTTACTGCATGTACATTACCAGCACTATTCAGAGATATCAGAATAAACTCATATTTAGCTTAATAAAGGTATGAATGGTTACATATGAAAATATTTACAGACATTTGTATCTACATGGAATTGTATACACACACATTTCCTTGCTCTCAGTTCAAAGGGCACAGAAGCAATAACACCCAAATAACAATGAATACATAAAATAAAAGGAACTTGGAGAAATGGCTAATTCTAGAATTGGGGCAGGAAATATGAAAGATAACTCTAGAGCACTTCTGCAGTGCCAGAAAGTAAGGAAATGCTTAAAAAAAAAAAAAGAAAAAAAAACAAAACCCACAATGATGGAAGTATGTCAAAAGGACATAAGGGCCAACTAAAAGAGCTTCCAGTGTCCAAGCCCAAACAATTTATGCAACAAAATAAAGTATATTGGATTACAGCCCAAGGTATAATGTATCCATGAGTCATACAGATGTAAATACATGATAGAATAAATAAATGGAGGAGAATAGACAAATCTCTCACACAGAAGAATTAAAAATAATTTATGTAGATATTTGTCTTTAAAGAGGTGGAGCATTACTTCCACACCTTAAGTAAGGGCTGCACTGAGACTCGTTTCCAAAAAGTACAGCACAGAAGAGGGATGACAAAAGAGTAACTTGACTGCGGAGAAACTGAACACTTAGGATCAAAGTCAACATGGGCAGTGAGAAGTTGTGTGGACAGTAGGTACATTTGACATATGTAATGAAAATGGTCTTTGTGGTCTTCCTCCCAAAAAATCATAACCCCCATTCATGAGAAAAACATCAGGTAAGTCCCAACTAAGGAACTTTCCACAAAGTGTCTGACCAGTGTTCTTCACATCTAGGAGAGTCATGAGAATCAAGGAAGGTCTGAGAAACTGTCATGATCTAAAAGAACCTAGGTAACATGATGATTAAATGTAATATCTTAAATAGGACCCTGGAAGAGCAAAAAGGTCATTAGATAAAACTAATGAAATCTGGATAAAGTATGAGGTTTAGTTAAAAATAATGTATAAATATCAGTTCATTAATTCAGCAAAAGCACCATACTAACAAAGGATAGGGAAAACTGGGTGTGGGGAATATAGAATTCTCTGTACTATCTTTGCAATTTTTCTATAAATCTAAAAGTATTCTAAAAAAAAAGTTTAATATTTTAAAAAGACAACTGGTAACTCCTAGAAGAGAGGATTTATCAGAAATGTAATTACAGTATGCTACTTATATTTCCGTAGTAAACCAAAGTTACAAAGCCACAATAATGTAAGTAGTAATTATAAAATTCCTAAGTAATAGATCTGTATTGTGATGGTGGAAGTAGGTACATGAAGCTTATAGTAAAGCATGAAAAGATAAATCCATATTTATCACTAATCCCTCATTTTCCACAGCCATAATAGATATTGTCTAAAATTAGTAAGAAATAACCACATAAACATATTACTTTATATTTGAAGGTGAAAATCTCCTAAGAGAGTAAAGTGTTTACTCTATGGAACAAGATAATGGTAGGTAAGATAGTTGGACACTGTATTTTTTGTATTATAAGCCTTTCAGACTACTTGATTTATTTTAAAAAAAAACAAACAAAACTAAAAAAAAAAAAACAAACTTTGGGCACCTGCTGCTTTCATAATTTTTAAAGTAAAGATAAAAATTTTAAAAAGAAAAAGAAAAAATGAGTTGAGCAAATTGATTTATGACCTACAGCAAGATTAAATAATTTGCTATTAAGTAGCAGAATCAGAATTAGAAACCAGTCTGCATCAGTTCAGAGTCCATGTGCTTGACTTTGCTAAACTTTTTCATGTGGCTGGTAGATACAGTATCACTGTGCTATAGGAAACAATTAATGAACTACAGGTATTGTTATAACTAAATGCCGATGTAATTTTTTATTTGAAGAACTTCTTGCTGAAAAGGAATCAGTTACTCTTAATTCTTCTGCCTTCCACCTATTTTTACCCAGTTAAATGTTAACATAAAGAAGACCTTTCATGGAGGACCACCCTAAAGGAATGAATTGGAGAATTCTGATGTTATTTTATACAACTTTTGTCAACTACTCCAGAAATGTGTGTAGTTGACACAGTACACATCAAATTATCTGCTTTCAAAGAAAATCTTGTAGCTAATTTTATTAAACAACAGACTGAGCATGGAATTGTTGATTTCAATTTTAAAATGGAAATCATCTCTGCCCAAATCTATCTTCCTTATACAAGCAATCTGTAGTTTATAGAGATTTATTACTGACAACTTAGAAGTTGAATAACAAGGTTTTATCTGCTCTTTTCTCTTCCATTTACAGTTCATCAAAAATTAAACAGAATTACCACATGACTCAGAAATGTCACTTCTGGGAATATACCCAAAAGAACTAAAACTAGGACTCAGATATTTCTACACCCATTTTCACAGTAGCATTATTCACAATAGCCAAAAGGTGGAAGCACCCCAAGTGCGGACTGAAAGATGAACGGATAAGCAAAATGTAGTATGTGTACACAATACACATTTAGAAAACAGAGTATTATTCAGCCTTTTTAAAAAGCAAATTCTGACATATGCTACAACATGTATGAACCTCAAGAGCATTATGCTAACTGGAATAAACCACTCAAAAAAGACAAATACTGTATGATTCCACATATATGCAGTATCTAGAGTCATCAAATTCATAGAGACAGAAAGTGAATGATGGTTGCCAGGAGCTGGGGGTGGGGGTGGGAATGAATGGGAAGTTATTATTTAATGGGTACAGAGTTTCAGTTATGCAAAATGAAAAGTCTTCTGGAGAGATGCTGGTGATGATAGCACAATATTATGAAGGTACTTAATACTACTGAACTGCAACATTTAAAATGTAAATTTCATGTTGTCTATTTTATAATTGAAAAAATTTTTTTTTAATTCCAACTATCCAAGTTAAGTGATCCTTTAGTAAATATTGGTTAACCCTAATTTCTCTGTAATCACTTAACATAGTTGAAATCACCCTTTTGCTAGAAACAAATTAGAATTAGAAATTAGGGGAAAATATGTTTACCTTTTGGGATTTTAAAAAATCACTGAAGGACTAAAGGAAAAAAAAAAAAAGCCTGTGGCTCTGGTATGAAGAGATCTCTAAATAGAAGTACTTGATTGCTTTATAGTTTAAAGAACAGATGAAGGGAAGAGTCAAATTCATTTGAGGTTTTTCCATGTGGACAACAACAAATTCTTCATCTGGAGATAAGACTGCACTTCAACATTGATAATAGTCATCTGAGGGCTCCTAGTAATCCTGAATGATAGTTAGCAAAGTCTATGTGGGTATATTGCGGAAAAGGTGGGTGGATATGGGGATCACCTCTAAAAAACCAACTCAGAAAGTGAAACCCTAAACTGGTGACTCTCAAAGAGACCTAGACCTGAAGTGGTTCTCAAAGGAGAGCCCGAAAGAGCAGTGTCAGCATCATGAAAAACTTGTTAGAAACACAAATCCCTGGATCCACCTCAGACCTCAGGGCACCGGGCCCAACAATCTGTGTCTTAACAAGCTCTCCCTGCACGTGATTCTTTTTTATTTATTTAAATTCAATTAATTTACATATGATGTATTATTTGTTTCAGGGGCACAGGGCTGTGATTCCTGCACATGATTCTGATGCACACTAATTAAGAGCCACTCCTCTAAACTACACTAAGTGACACATAACCACCGAAAGCTGTATTTTAAGTCTCCAGTTCTCTACACTGGCTGCATATCAGCATTACCAGAAACTTCTCAGGTTGGGTCCCAGCTCACAGAGTCTGATTTAAAGATTTTATTTATTTGAGAGAGAGAGAGTGAGCACAAGGGGCAGAGGGCAGAGGGAGAGGGAAAAGCAAACTCCCGCTGAGCAGGGAGCCCAATGCGGGGCTCTATACCAGGACCCTGAGATCTTGACCTGAGCTTAAGGCAGACGCTTAACTGACATCCAACCAGGCGCCGCCTCACGGAATCCTACTTAACAGATTTTGCTTATTTGTTAGTTTAGATTCCTAGTATTCCAATGTTAAGTCAATGTTATGTTTTTAAATGATTTTATAATCTCAAACAGTGTTAAAAATTTAGGAAAGAAAAACAGTGTATGAATGTTTTAAGTCTAAAAATACTCACCTTCCTGCCCAATAAAAATATATTTGTAAGGAAAACAACCATTAGAGTTAGCTAATACTTAGGGAAAATTTAAAGTTGAAATTAGTAACACAGGACTACGGTAAAACGACAAGGTTTAGACACGTCCACTGGAAGAAACAGGATACAAAATTATTTTTTCCATAAATAAATTTTGAAATATATAAGTTATAAGTTATAGAGTGATAAGAAAATGGACTTTGCAACTCAGGGACACCTGAGTGAGAGTTTTCGGCTCTGTCATCTATCGTCTCTGACATTTTGGTTAATTTCTTTTTTCTTTCCTAAGCCTCCATGTCTCCTTTGTAAAACAGTCAATAATATGTGCCTACATCAAAGAGATGGAAGCACTAAACAAAGCATGTAAAGCATTTAGCACAGTAACTGGAACACAGCTTATACTCCATAAGTGTAGACTTCTTCCTAAGAAGAAAATCATGCTAAAATGAAAATATAGTAACAGAACAATGAATACATTCTAGGAGTCTGGTAAAATGTCTTTCTGATATTCTAAGCTAAGGAAAAAAAATAAGTATTAAGACAACAACAACACTGTGAATGTAGGGGGAAGTTCTCCATAGCTTATGTGTAGGAAGAAAATACAGTTAGATATAGACACTGTATTCACCCCCCTTACCCTGTCCTTGGAAGCAATCAGCTGTTCACTCAGTCTCTCTTTAGAAGAGTACTTCACAAGAGTTATAACTCATGCCTATCATGAGTTATAACTCATGCCTCCTTATGCTCTTAGATACTAAGATCATATTCTTAATTTCTTAAGTTAATCACGAATAATGAAAAGAAATTCCCATCTGAGTATCTGTGATGTTAGCAGATGCACATGTACTTCTGATTTTTCAAGTCTGCAGCAGTGGGTCATTAATCAGTTTACCTATTCATAAGGAAGATGAGTCAAATCTTCTAATGAGCAAATGGGCATGTGTATCCCACTATTCATTTATTTATTTTATTTTTTTGCTAAACCTGACTCAATATAAGAATTTCTTAAAACTACTGACCCACTCCCATCCCTCCCATACGGCTGAGAAGTGGCCAGTGGGCAGGTTCACAAGCACATTTGCTATTAGAAACAGCTGACAGAATTATCAGTAGGTAATTTCCACTTTCTTAATAATTTAGGTTATTCTTCAAACTTTCTATAATAAGTATGTGTTACTTTTAAAATGTGAAAATTTTAAGCATAGGGCTTAATTGATAACAAAAAGTCAACAGACAGTTCATGAATAAATGAAAATAGAAGAATAAATGTTCTGAAGCTTGCTAAGTTCTTTTGACTACTTAAAAAAAATAAAAGCATACAAAATTAACTGTGATTGTCTACACAAAACTATTTTATCTACAATTATGCCTGAAAGCAATTGAAAGTTTTCTTTTTAAAGCATTATTAAAATTTAGCATACCTCCAGAAAGGAGACTGACATGATTTTTAAATGATGGTGGGAAAGAGATCACCTTTACATATAGCATGTTGAAAAGTGTATATGGTTCTAAAGAGGTAAGCTGGGTTTTGAATCCTTAGCTCTGCTACTTCCTCACAGGGTAATGGGGAATGTTACTTAACTTCTCTATCAGTTTTTACAACTATAAAAGGAGAATATCAATTTCTTAAGCTTGCTGTAAGAACTAAAGGAAGGGCCCCCTGGGTGGCTTAGTCGGTCAAGCATCCGACTCTTGATCTCAGCATCATGAGTTCAAGCCCCGTGTTGGGCTCCATGGTTGGCAGGGAGCTTACTTTAAAAAAAAAAAAAAAAAAAAAAAAGAATTAAAGGGAAAAAACCTGGGTACAACTCCTCACATACAGAAGCCATTAAATGAGGGTGGTATAATTATTCAAGCGAAGAAACACTGTCCAAATAAGGAAGACAGGAGGGAGGTGATCAGCCCTAAAGTTTTCTACCATACAAGTGAGCCTTACTGAGTTTACATTTATAACACACAAGGGGATTTACAGGAAAACTTAGATTTTTAAATCTAAGCCTTTTCCACTTGTTAGGTAATTAAAGAGTATCCAAAGATCTAAAGTGTTATATCAACATAGTTGTAATTCTAAAAGAAGCAGTCACTCAAAACATTTCAAGAAAGTATTTTAAATTTTTTTAAATTTTAGAATAAATATACTAACACACCTGCTAAAATAATTCCTTACAAAGATAACACATTTTGTTCTTTCAAACTTTGTTACAAAAGTAGAAGCAACAGAGGAACCAAAAGGATTTTACTAAGGTAGCAGAAGCAGGAGAGGCTGCAGAGGAAGCTCCAGGGGAAAAATACTAAATATTAAGAGTATAGAGAAAATAATTAATCCTTCACATCATATGGTGACATGTAAGATACCTTCAATGTCAAAAAGGTTTGATTCTATGACTTTTGTCCTATATAGCATGTAGTTTAGAAAGAACCTACCATGGAAACAAATGAACCAAGACCTCCCTGCAATCCTAGGATATGGATGGTCTGCAATTCTACTTCTAGGACCTTAAAGGAGAAACATATATGTACAAGAGTCATTACACCCTGAGAGCAAAAAACTTAATGCCGACTGACAGAGGAACAGATAAATAAAATGTGATGTATTCGTACCTGGAATATCATATAGCAGCTAAAAGGATGACCTAGATTTATATAAGATCTGATTCAAATGACTCAACTTGACAACAGAAAGCAAACAAGTAACTAAATAATACATGCAGATGATTCCACAACTACAGAAAATCTGTCCAGGTCAGTAGGTGGGTGGGGTGTTTGTCCGTCTGTCCACCCAGGTCGGTAGGGTGTGTGTGTGTCCAGGTCGGGGGTGGGTGGGTGTGGGTGGGTGGGTGGGTGGGTGTGTGTAGGTGTGTGTGTGTGTGTGTGTGTGTGTGTGTTGTCTGGAAGGATACATTCCAAGTCCATACGACATGGACAAAAATTCAGCTTTATGTGTAATGTTCTAACCTTTTAAAAGGAGGCAGTACTTCTATATTACTTGTTGAGCTATTTTAAACAGAAAGAAGAAAGCATGATGTCTTCTATTATAAATGTTGAATCCTTTCTTTTACTAGCCAGGTAAGATGTCTATGGCTATAAATTGTTGGGATACTATCTGCAAAAATGTGACAGAAAATGGAAAATAAATACTTACAAAGTATGAATGTTAACAAAAAATGGCAAGGGTTAATTTATATTAAAGGGGTATCTACTTTTTTTTTTTTTTTTTTTTTTTTTTTTAACAAGGTCAGGATTGAAAGCTCCAGAAGTCAGCTCTCAGGTCTGACTCAGGGACAAGATAAAACCATGCTAAAATCACCCAGGCTGACAAATGTCTCTCACTTCAGCTCTAACAGAATTGTAAAATTAAGTGATTTAGCTACACTTCTGATATTTTCTACTTATACTTATTTAATTCCAAAAGACTGTGACACATTACCTCTAATCTATAGAGCCACGTGGAAAATTCAAGGGAGAAAATATATGAACTAAAAAGGAAGCAAATTACTCTTCAACACTTCAGTACTGAATCTGGCAAGAGATAGACCTTATGTTGGTGTTTGTGGAATCGAGAACTAAAGGAGTATCTTCTTAAGATATAAGGTGGTGTTAAGCAAGGAAAATTATTCATAGACTTCACTGAGCTGAGAGCTGTTTGGCTCCACAAGTGACAAAAGCAGAGTATCTAATTATGATCTTTTTAGTTTCTCATAAGGAAAATACAGTGGAAGCCCTGCTGTCTGATGCACCGATTATTGGGAAAGTCTTCTAAAGTTACATTCCCGAATCCAACAATTTGTATCATCCTAAAATATATAAAGAGTATCCATTCTGCAGTACTGTAATGTAGGACACAACCTTTTCTCAGAGCATGAATCAGCTAGCTAAAGTATTGTCGTTCTTGCAAAAACCACAGATGTAATTGTCTATAATCTCCATAAAGAACAGTGAAAACTTAAGAGAGTTATGCAAATTCAACACAGAATCTAATTTTAACGATTCTCTCCCAAATCCTTTAGAGTCATCTTGCCTACAGTTAATCAAGAGCAACTTTCTCTAGTGACACCTTTACTCAATCTTTCCAAAACCTGCAACTTAGATTTTCACTGAAAGCTCTCTCCTTCTTTAGTATTTTTTTTTTCCTAAAGTTCTGTAATAGTTGATTATTACAGCAACCAGCACACTGGCATCAACAGACTTGGGAACAAACCCAAATGACTTGCTAAACCAACAGCACAACAGGTATCAGACGTACAAGGGCATCTGATCATGGAAAGTCAGTCATCCATCACCTGTGAGTGTGATCGGCTTCAGAGAAGGTTTTAAGAGGGTACGGGGACTGCCAGTTAATTGGGTGTGAGAAGTGGAAGTGCCTTAGGAAAGCATCTCCGCACTGAACCTCGTGCAAACGTTAGATTATATTTAGAAATCACCAGATCTGTTCTTCAGTCTGTATACGATAAGGAATACAACAACCTAAGATCCAGACTGCACCCACTGGTTCAACAAACCCTGAGTAACTTCCCTGGGCCAGTACCAAGTGTTGGAGACACAAATAATGGGTTATGCAGGATTTCTCAACAATAGCAGTGTTGAAGTTTAGGGCCCTCAAATTCTTTGTTGTGGGAGATATCCTGTGCATTTGTAGGATTAAACATCCTATTACCCTCTAGATGCCAGGAGCACCTTCCCCTGAGCTGGGACAATGAACAGTGTCTTCGGACATTGCTGAATGTCCACTAGGGGGCAAAATTGCTCCTGGTTGAGAACCACTGAGTTAGAAAGGAGCCCGGGCTTTCAATACCCAGTAAACTTTGTTGGGACTCAATAGAATTTCATAAGTTTGGGTCCATCAAGATCTTTGTTGCCTTGTCTGAAATTCAGAGAAGTAACCTGTTAATAGCCAGAATTGGCTACATGATTCATAGGGCCAAGGCCATAATGAAAATGTGGGCCCCTCATTCAAAAATCATTAAGAATGTCAAGACGGTGACAGCAGAGCATTAAGCCAAGCACAGGGCCCTGAGCTTCTGCAGAAGGTACACATCCATAAAGTCACCCTGCCAATGGTACCTAGTCATAGGCAGGGGAGGAATACTAATAACCTGAGATTCCAGGGGCTCTTTCTACTAAATTCAGAGTCAATTTAATACCAATTACATCTCAATGAATCAAGAGGTTTTAATACTTCATATTCTTTATCATTTTTTTTTCACTAATAGTCCCTATACATAGAAAAAATGTTGCACATAATAGTGAATTAACTTTTCACCTCAATTTTTAAAAAATCAGATTTTCAACACAAACCTACTAAATTAGGTGGACAGTTCAAATTATAGGACCATGAAATCATTTGTGCTTTATTAAAAACAAAACCATGAGGAGTTTATTATGGTTTATTAGTAGCATCTGTCTCCTGTCTTGAATGCTAAAGAAAATACTAATGATGTTCTTTTGCCATTTGGGAACAGACAGACACTCTTTCCTCAAAAATTACCTTTGACAATGGATTCTTTAAATTATCCTTGCCATTTGGCAAGTTTTCTGATTCCAGGTGTGGAAATTAGCATTATGTTTATTTATAGTATGATCAAGAGAGATATAACCACTTAGTACAAAATGTCAGAATGTGTGTGGCTTAAAGAAGTGATGTTTGTATTTTTCTACTGCAGGTGTGTGACCACAATAAACCTAAAATCTGGCTCTACTGTCATCAGTTTGGTCTTAACCTGCTAAAGATCACTAGGACATACTTTACCTTTTATTTCTTTGCCTTTGCGTTTTATAACATTCTTCCAAGTGTAAACAAGCAAGATAATGTGACAGATAAGGTTGCTCCCAAACACAAGTAGCTGGTTAGTACTCTGGTTCGGTAATGTTCAAAGGAACAAATCACAAGCTTCCCAACAAGGGTTTGGAATCCAATTTTACGATCCCAGAACAGAGTGCCCCAGCCTCTTCAGCTGTGGAAGACAGTGTACCTCTGAAACGGAGGCTGAATGACAATGCTATTAGGAGCATTTGCTGGGGAACATCTGACAGAAGGTGTCGCTTCTAATTCTGTGCTTCCCAGTTTCTAAGTTCAAAGGCATTGGTAAGAAAAAGTCCCTCTAAAGAGATTTCTACATTCCTTCAGACATACGGAGACACTAACAAAATATGGAATGGCAGCTACAGTAAAAAAAAAAAATTAAACTTATATCATCAAAAGAAATATACAAAGGAAATATACAAAGGATAGCTTCCAAGAAACTGTTTGCAAAGAGGGTAGCCCAAATCATCAAGTGTTTTTACTAAATAATGGGTAAACAAAAGTGAGTAAAATGAACGGTTACCTACAAAAGCTGAGTGAGGTCTAAACTTTACAAGACAGGGGAAAGGGATGGATTAATGCTTTTTGGAGCAGAGAATCCTGTTTCTCACCCTCTTCCCCATGCTTAGAATGTCATAGGCAATTAAGAAATATTTATTGAGTGAATGAAATCAGTTAACACCTCAAATAACATGAGGGAAAAGAAGATGCTTTATAAGAAATGTAGAATAAGCTGACATAGTGGATTAGAATCTGACTTCTCATTCCTTATATGAGACCCACTTTTAAAAATGCAGAAAGTATGCAAGTTAATTACTTGTAGTACACCCTTGGTTACTTTGTTGGTAGGTTGTGATAATAATTAATATTTTTACAGAGTTTATAATGTGCCAGACACAGTTCTCATAGCTTTAGACATTAAATCATTCAATCTTCAAAATAATTCTTTGAGAAGGACATTGTAAGTATCTGCATGTTACAGGAGAGGAGAGTGAAGCACAAAGAGGTCAACTAAATTGCCTAAAGTTGCACAGCTGTAATTAAAACCCAGGCAGGCAGCTCTTTCTAGAGTCCATGGTCTTAACCTCTTTACTACGCCACACACATAACGAAAACAACAGGATAAAAAACTGACGAAAAGCATCGCCTTTCATAATGAGTAGGTCATAATTTCATAAATCTAGGGAAAAATTAAACTCTTTTATATGCTGCCAATACAGTATAAGGCTGTCCTTGGCCCAACTTAAAGCAAAACAAGATGAATGGTTTGTTTTTTCAATACAGGAGAGGGGCTAAAGATCTTTTATTATTGTCCGTGACTCCTTTTGCTTCTTTTCACATCTTTTCAACAGTCTTTCCCAAACTCTTCTAAAAGGAATTATAGCAAAAATGTGTGCGTTTTATCCTCAACCCTAATTCACGGAGACCGTTTTGCCCTGCAGCTTCTTTGAAAGTGGCCACTGTAAACAGATCTTGAGGCAACTCCAGAACCCTGCGGCACTTCCCAAGAAGTACATCAACTGAGATAGCTGGTCTCTCCTCCCTCTCAGCCTATCTGGTCTCCAGGGAACTGCTGACACATTCAGAGTGCTTAACAGAAGATAGTATTATACGGAAATATGATGTTTAAAGGAAATACCTTCATGTTTTATGTTTAACCCTTATAAAATTAAGAAAACCAGTGAGAGTCTTCCTTAAATAGTTACAATGGTAGCTGTGTCTACCAAAATTTCTCTCTTCATAATTGCTACTTATATCCTTAAAGCCACCATCCATTCCCACAGAAATTAAAGCAGGCAGCTCTCTAGACAAAAATACTGAATATAGCCAACCCTTACGTCAGAAACCCTGTAAATTTGTGCAACTGCAAAGTATAAATCTTAAGAGACTGACTAGGAGGTTATTATAGATAAAGATGCTAATTCAACAATGAATAATTACAAAAAGTTACCAGGAACCTTTACATCTTACAACTGCCTTCTGAGATAGCATTATCTCCATCTTAGAGATAAGACTGAGGTCAGCTATATATATATATTTTTAAGATTTTATTTATTTATTTGGCAGAGAGAGACACAGTGAGAGAGGGAACACAAGCAGGGGGAGTGGGAGAGGGAGAAGCAGGCCTCCCGCAGGGCAGGAAGCCCGATGCGGGGCTCGATCCCAGGACCCCAGGATCATGACCTGAGCTGAAGGCAGACGCTCAACCGACTGCGCCACCCAGGCGCACCTGAGGTCAGCTATGTTAAGTGACTTACCAAAAGGGACACAGCATCACAGCCTGGCTTTGAACTCACTCAAGTCTGTCTTTTTGCAAAGCTGATCCCACTCTATTATGTAAAAACTCATTATCCTACACCTGTAACAGTAAGCCACTCAGACATTTTATTCATACATACAAATATATATAATTACATAATAAAAAATTTTAAATGAAAATAACCTTGGACTATGGGCATGTTCTTTGGGGCTTACTTCACTCATGTATGAAACAGGATGAGGAATTCACTTTTAATGAGCTCTTAATGTCTGTAGCCCCAAAGCACCAGACACTGTACATACTCTGTCCCATTCATGCCTCATAACAATGGTGTGCGGCAGACTTCAGCACCTGAATCTACAGGTTGTGCAAAATCACCACTAATTACAGAGTCTTTTCATTATCCAAAATAGAAATCCCATACCCATTAGTTATCACTCCCAATTCAAGCCCCAGCCAAACACAGATCTACTGCCTATCTCTACTGACTGGCCTATTCTGGACATTCAATCTAAATGGTATCCTACAACATGGAGCCCTTTTGTGCCTGGTTTCTTTCCATCTAGCATAGTCTTTTCATGGTTCATACATGTTGAACCACATATCAGTATACTGATATACTTCTCTATCATTAAGATCTGACACTTAAGGGTGCCTGGGTGGCTCAGTCAGTTAAGCAACTGACTCTTGGTTTTGGCTTGGGTCATGATCTCAGGGTCCTGCGATCAGCTCAGCACAGAGTCAACTGCTTGTCTCTCTCCCTCTGCTCCTCCTCTCATGGTTTCTCTCTCACATAAATAAATAAAATCTTTAAAAAAAAAGATCTGACATTTAAGAAGGGGCTAATACCTAAGCCTTCATTTAAAATATGTCAATAAAACCAAACCTTGTATTAAAGAATAATCTGTAAACTATCCTTTATGAAAGTAAAACACAAATACTAAGAGTCCTAAGATTTTCAGAGTTGGTAAAGTTCAATTTAACAGTTCCGTAAATATGCATTGAGAAGCCAGCACTAGAAAAGATGTATAGAACATAGTGCTTGTCCTGGAAGATTTACAGAGAAAGTATACATGTGTATGTGTACATGCATGTATGTGACAGATGACAGGACAAGAGGAATGGATAGACATTAAAAAAAAAAAAAAAAAAAGATCCCAGGGGCACCTGGGTGGCTCAGTTGGTTAGGCGACTGCCTTCGGCTCGGGTCATGATCCTGGAGTCCCAGGATCAAGTCCTGCATTAGGCTCCCTGCTTGGCGGGGAGTCTGCTTCTCCCTCTGACCCTCCCCCATCTTGTGCTCTCTCTCTTATTCTCTCTCTCTCAGATAAATAAATAAAATCTTTTAAAAAATATAAAAAAAAGATCCCAACACTGTGCCAATAACACTTTTATTTTTATTTTTTTTTAATATTTTATTTATTTGACAGAGAGAGACAGCAAGAGAGGGAACACAAGCAGGGTGAGTGGGAGAGGGAGAAGCAGGCTTCCCGCTGAGCAGGGAGCCCGATGTGGGACTCGATCCCAGGACCCTGGGATCATGACCTGAGCCGAAGGCAGATGCTTAACGACTGAGCCACCCAGGCGCCCCAACACTTACTGTCTTTTAATTTATGGTTGGAGAAACCAAAGCCCCAAATTGCTATGTCATATAAATAAGGTAACATGGTTAATTAGAACAATTTGCATTAATATTTAAGAGGAGGACACTTCAGCACAATGCGAGTGTTACCCTTTGGCTTGGCTCCCTAGTTGCTGTTTATCACAGATTTTATCATTTAGTAGATATTAAAATAATATTTTCAAGTGTAGTGCTAAGCTGCTAGAGAAATAATGAAAAACAAGACAGAAATCAGCCTGTCCTCATGTGGCTTGCAGTCTTTGCTTTTCTTTTTTGTCAATAAGAGGCAATTCTGATGTTGAAAATACTACCTTCCTAAAAGTTGTTCCTAGTTTTGTTGTAAAATACCCCCAATCCTTCTATCTCGTGGAGTCTCTTGTAAGAGCAAGTCATGAACACCAAGATCTCAGCAGGCAGAGCTGCTAGGTCCCAATTTGCCCTTAGAATAAAATGAAAGGCAACCAGAGTTCTGAGTTCCATATCATCTAGGATTCTATTTCTTCTTCTACTATGACCGGCACATATTTTTACCTGTTGGCACCTGTTTGGAGAATTACCACTCCCCAGTTCTCAGTCCATGTTGTTTGGAATGGATATGACTAATAAGCCACCATAAACCCTGGTCACGCGGACTGGTTCAGAGGTGGGCACATAAAGCAGACAGGCCAGTAAGAGCCCTCTCTGAATTTCTGTGGGAGATATCAGGAAAGGAGTACTTTAGCGCCATTAGTGTTCCTAAGTAGTAAAATTTAAGGCAAAACCAGACATCTAATAGCCACTTTTGCTAACACACAGGGAAAGCCAAGCTGAGAATAAAGCCTACATATTCATACACACAGACCAGAAGGAAGCTTATATAACTTACAGAAGCTACCCTGTCCCTCATTTTTAACTTCAAGCTACCTTGAGCTGTGTTTCCAAAATATAATCAAAAAGTGTCCTGATTAATGCGTGGCCTCCTAAAATTAAATTCCTCATTCAAATCACTAGTGCGCTCCAGGTACTTTACCTGGGCTCTGGGTATATTAAGGTGAATAATGATTTAAATAATATAGACCATCTCCATGACCTGCCCTTCAACCACCTGTTTTGAAACTCATTTCCTTCTATTCTCCCCTCCTTCACTCCACACCAGCAGCCCTGGCTTCGAACATACCAAGTACAGTCTCACTTCGGGGATCCCCCTCTTGCACCACTTACTGAAGACATGTGCATGACCCACTCCCTCACTTCCTCAGGTTTGGTCAGAGGCTTCTTCATCAAAGAGGCCACTCCTTACCTTTCTAACCCCCAGGCACCTAACACTCTCTTCCCCCCATCACTTTACCATTCCCCATCACACTTACCACTCCTTGGTATGTTATATATTCCTTTCTTGTCTGCATTCTCTCACCACATGGAGGTATGTGAAGGCAGAGTCCGTGCTGTGGTAACTGCTGTAAATGTAGCAGTGAGAATGGGGTCTGGCATTTGGTAAGTGCCTGATTTTTGTTAAACGAATAAATTAATGAATGTAATGAAATTTTTGTGGTCAATGGATACACAAGTTTGTCACGTACCATAGATGATGTTATAATTTTATCAACTTTCCAAACTTCAAAATACACAGGAAATAGTACACTAAGTAAAAGAGTCATCATTTCTCCACAGAAGTAAGAATTTTGACACCATATATCTTTTCGTAAACTATATTTTGTGAGATCATTATTAAATCTATCTGCCTCCTTTTGGAAAATGATTGTATGTCCTAAACTCACTTCTTTCAAGTTTTCAAGGGACACACTATGTTTTGAGTAATGAAATGTAATACACAACCCTTCTCTCTTTCTTAAAAGCCTTTGGATTTATTAACTATCCTTTGTTGTTTAAAGGAATCATTAAAAGAAATAAAAATATATCACGTAATAGACTACCATCACTGATACTACTAAAGACCACGAAAACTGCATGTTTTTTTGAAGATTTATTTATTTGAGAGAGAGACACAGAGCAAGCATGCATGCACACAAGTGAGCACGAGCGGGGGGGAGGGGGCGGAGGGAGAGGGAGAGAGAGAATCCTCAAGCAGACTCCCTGCTGAACGTGGAGCCCGACGTGGGGCTCCATCTCATGACCCTGAGACCATGATCTGAGCCAAGACAGGAGTGGGATGCCCAGCTGACTGAGCCACCGAGGCACCCCAAAAACTGCATTCTTAACCAATGCCCTCATGTTCTGTATTTTCAGGGCTATATAAGTATAACATTAACAGCTAACATTACTGAACACTATATATGATTTAATAAGAATTCTAAGAATACAGATTCCCTCGTATCACTGTGTCTACACAACCACACTGTTGGCCTGCCCTTGTCTGTACGTCATTTTTGTGACCACCCATCCTAGAACAGTCCCTCCTTCTCCTCCCAAGAATAATTTCAATTTTTTTTGACAGTAGTTGACTGTGCCTTATTTATTTCGTTAGTAGCTATATCTTTGAGGTAGAAATAAGCTCCTTCAGAATAAGGACCTTGTCCATTTTGTTTAGTATGAAAGGCTATAGAGGATGCTGGTTAAGAGACCATTACCTAGAACAAATTCTGGTTCTGCCATTTATTAGCGATGTGATCTGATTAAGAATATAGATTCCCTCATATCACTGTGTCGACACAACCCCACTGCTGTGTGGTCCCCGAGTCTGTTTCTTCACTTGTGAAATGGGGATCCTAACAGTATGAACCTCTGTTGCTGTGAGAGTTATATTGGTTAGACACAGTATTTGGCACATAAGAAGTGCCCACCTAATGTTAGCTATTATCCTTGTAAAACGCTGTATCCCAGCACCTAGCACAGTGCCTGACACACAGGTAAGCAGTCACACAATGCCTCTGGACGGACGAACTATCCTAGACTTCTAAACTCCACTTGGAGTTATTAACTGCCTCTCCCCTAGTATAGTTTATTGTCAATCAATAGTTTGATCAATTTTTATTTGAGAAAAAAAGGTTGAAAAATTCTCTTTGGGATTTCATTTTAACATGGCAGGACCTGTAAACAGATGTACTGATACTAGCCATGGAAGGGGGCACCGTTTTGATCAATTCCAACTATTAAAATGTGATCTGTTACAGTTCAAGAAAACGGAATAGCCTGTGTTTCTGTATAAAAAATTATACTCTGTGCATGAAACTGTAATAAAATACATTTTAAAGAAAATCTTGAAGCATGGAAATAAAATAATATTTTTCTTATGCAGAAATCTTAAAATTCACTGAAATATGGGATAATGAATGATTCAGAATATGCACCTGAGTCAAGCCAGATGTGAGTTCTGACTTTCTGCCACTTACCACAGGGAGACCGTGTTTTCTGTGCCTCATTTCTCTCATCTCCCAAACAGTGTAATAATAATAGTAACTACTTCACAGTGTTGTTGTGGGACTGAAAGATACAATAATACCATATAAAGTCTATGCACAAAGTAAATGTAAATGCTCCTAAAATGATCATTCTTTTTTATTGATTTCAAACCGCTGACAGATAAATTAAAATTAAAAAAAAAGCACGACTGTTTTTCAAGCTTCCTCTTTAAAAGCAGTAAGACTTTAAATGATATTTTTCTCCCATTGCTGCCAGAGATGTCAACTGCCTAGGTAAGCGGACTCATATTCTAAAACATACTTTTCAAAACACCACTGAAGAGTTGAATGAACATTCAGTAAGACTATTAGGCAAGAAATAGAAAAATCTACAGAATTATTACATGAATGATGCTGACTGTATTTCAGTAATTCTTATGAAATGACTAGGAAGACTGATAATAAACTATTTCAAAAAGCAAAATTAAAACATTTTTCACAGAATATTTTTGAGAAATATGCATTTTCAATGACTTCCTGCGACGGATACATCTAAATACACACCAGCTAACGAGAACACCACAAACGAAACGGACACCAATCTAAGGTTCCAACTACAACTGTATGGTCAAGGCTGCCCTTTGTTTTAAGACCACCAAAGCCACTGTAGCCATTGCCCAAAACATACGTTTGGGTTTCGTAAGGCTCACCTTTCATAATGGAAGATTTTACCACATCTGAGGTGTGCATGCCTGCAATATGGGCCTACTCTGAATTCTAATCTATTCCCCATAATTATAAACAAAAACCTAATCTACTCATTCTTAAGAGGTACTTCCCAAATTTAGACATTAGCGACGGTCTGCTCTAAAATTCTAAAATAGTCACAAATCACATAATATTGTATAGCTTTTATATTTGAAATTCCATTGTACTCATAAATGCTTTACCTCAAAATGACTTTTTTTATTTTATTTTTTTAGAGATTTTATTATTTATTTGAGAGAGAAAGAGAGAGCACGAGCAGGGGTTGGAGTAGAGGGAGAAGCAGACTCCCCGCTGAGCAGGGAGCCTGATGCAGGGCTCGATCCCAGGACCCTGAGATCATAACATGAGCCAAAATCGAGAGTTGGACGCTTAACTGACTGAGCCACCCAGGCGCCCCCAAAATTAAGTTTTTAAATTAGGCCCAACACGTTAGAGACCAGGAAAAAATAATAACTGCTGACACACAAATAAATTCCAAACAGTCTAGATAAAATCCACAAAGACTATAAACATACCCATCTGCCCTTGGAAAGTCGGTCATTCAGCAATAATCATTTTGCACTGAATTACATCTCCTCCTCACCAACCACTTGGGGGGTCCCTGGCTTCAGGATGACTGAATCCCACACAAGGAAGGCTTCTTGTGCTGTTGGCACTCCATTTCCTCCTCCAAATCTCAGGGATCAAAGGTCAGACATCATCATCCATCCTCCCACAGGAGTAGAAAGGCAGCCAGAGAAACACTGATTAAGTACCTAGTGGATGTTAAGCAGGGACTGTAGCTGGTGGTGGGGATGCAAAGATAAGGAACACTGTGTCATTAGTGGGACAGGAGTGTGAAAATCAAGTGCAGAGTGCCACAGAGAAGGAATCAAGCGCAGGTGCTGGGAGCACAGAGAAGGAAGGCACGCTGCCCCGCGCTCTCAGAGATAAGAGTTCTGAGGAAGGCTGGAGGGTGGCTCTTGCTTGCCTGTTCTAGAAAATGCCAGGTTTGCTCCCTCGTCTTTGAGCAGCTTCTCCTTAATGAACCGTCCACCTATTGCAACAACCTGAATAAAATCATCTCCCTACTTGTTCAGTGCATTTTGTCTTCCACGAAAGGTAGCATCTTGCTTTTACTGTCATCCAAGGAAAGGGAGCAACAATTTCTGTTCACATGTGAATACACACTTTTTTTTTTGGGGGGGGGGCAACCGTTTTTGACAGGGCAGCCAGCCACAGTATGAGATGAGACACCTGGCTTCTACTGCCGCATCAGAGCAAAGGTGATTCCGTACATGGTGATGCTGTGGCCCAGCCTTTAAGAAAGCGATATGCTCCAAGCAGTGGTCTCATAAAAGCTCCCACTTCAATCACCCAGAGGATTCTCTGCAACACTCCCTCTTAGGTTCTTTCTGTGACAACACACCACGTGCACACTTACACACACACACACACACACACACACGACAGACGCATTTACATAATGCACTCTCTGCACAGAAATCAAAGGGGACACACCCGCTAGTGAAAATCATGTTGAAGAGGCTTCAAGGCAGATTTTTAAAAAATAAACAAACAAACAGTATCCCAGATTGGTCCTAAGAGAAAAACTGAAGCAACTGATAAAACAGACACAATGATTAAAGAAGGAGTCAACGAACTGTAGCCCACAGGCCACATTTAGTTGGCTTCCTATTTTTGTAAATAATAAAACCTAACAGTGACGAAAAAACAAGCTTTTGTGTTTTACTGGCACAAAGCCACACTCACTCCTTCACACACTATCACTGGCTTTCACGCTGTAACGGCAGAGCTAAGGAGCTGCAAGCCACAAAGCCAAGCACTTACACTGTCTGGCCCTTTCCAGAAAAAGTTCCCCAACTCCCAGAACCAAGCATCAAAATTAATTCCTTTCTACTCAAAAGAGAAAAGCCCCAAACCTACTCTGTTAAAAAGCAAAATGAGAATACTCCTATAACTCTCTTGTCATTAGTTCTTTCAGATGAAACATCATTTTACCCACTTTGTAGACTTTGTACTTCTTGTGTGACACAATAAAATAACCAGCATCTACTGGACGAAGCAGGCAGAAACAGTTAAACATTTCTATTTCAGTCTTTAAAAAAAAAAAAAAGGTCTTAAAAGTAAACAATGAACCGTGTTAAATGTGCTAATGGAGAACAGTATCAAAAGGCCTTCTTAGTACACAGAAAATCCCTAATATGCTACTAGTCCTCAAATTTAATACATTCTCTTTATGAGACAATTTTTACATTTTAATACATTCTCTTTATGAGACAATTTTTCTTTGCAGAGTTCACTGGTTGGATGAAATAGGCAAGCTCAGGAACTGCCGACTCTACCGCCTCAGCTCCCTCCCACATCATCTCCCCACCTGGGGAGGCAGGAGGCATGGTCCCTGTTCTCCCCCAGAATGATGATGGAGTTCTGGCTCTAGCAAAATGAACTGGAAAGATCAACTGAAACGAGACTGTAAAGGAACTTGTTTCTGAGAAGGAGAGGGACTGATCCTGTGCGTTGGGGTGGTAACTTTGGAAGCCATAAGGTATGGAGATGGAGAGGGGAGATACCAGAACGAAAGGCAGCGTGGAAGGCACCGTTACCCAGGCAGAGGGATGAACACCACAGACCTAACCCAGGCAATGACAGTGACAGCAGGGAAGAGAAACGGTTGTGAACCACACTCTTCTTAAGGTGGAAGCAACTGAACTAAATTAGTCAACTGATGGGCACCTGGGTGGCTCAGTTAGTTAAGTGACTGCCTTCAGCTCAGGTCATGGTCCCCGTAGGTCCTGGGATTGAGTCCCACATCGGGCTCCCCCTGCTCTGTGGGGAGCCTGCTTCTCCCTCTGCCTTTGCCTGCCACTCCCCCTGCTTGTGCTCTCTCTCTGTCAAATAAATAAGTAAAATCTTTAAAAATAAATAAGTCAGTTGACTTTGAAGGTTTACCTTCTTGTTTCTATTTTGTAGCTGTTCTGTATTCTTTCCTTTTAGAAAAGGAGGACATTCTTAAGGAAATCTGATAGGTTCTCCGCTCCCTATGAACAAGGACCATGCCACCCTATGTCTTTTCTCAGTATCTACATCTAAACTACAGGGCACGGAAGTAGCATGAATCGAAGAGCTTGGCCGGCTGAAGGGAGGACAGACGGGAGAGGCCGCGGAGCGGGGCTCAGATCCTGCCTCTCTCATTTCCTAGCTGTTCAACCTTGCCAGCTCTCCATTTTCTCAGCACAGTATGGATCATAATGTGTAATTTTTAGGGCTGTTTTAACAGAGAGACACAGAGACAGAGAGGGAATATATGTGTGCGCACACGCACATTTACCAAAACAGGCATTCGGTAAAGAGTAATTGTTACTAGTATTTTCGCACTAGTATTATTCAAATATGAATAATTAATGTTTGGACAACCCTACCAAAGGTCTTTGCTTTTACAGAAAGTTGGTTTTGAAAGTCTCTGTCCACCCCCACCCTTTGGGCAAGAGCAGTTATTGGATTCAGTTCTCTAAAAAAAATTATTTTGAAGCTTTATTTTATTCTAAAAGATGTGCAATGGGAGTTATTTTTTTCAAGGAAATAACTTAAAAAGTTCAGGGAGGAAAAAACTATACTGAAAATGTGAGACACTTACACTGCACTTTTATGTTGCTCTCGTTTCAGAAACCTAGCAATTTTCTCCTCAGTCTATCTTGCCAAGTATACATCTCCTTACTGAAGGTTACTACATTTCAAGCAACACAGATGCTGAGAAGTTAACTAAAATGCACATCTACGGTGTCTGGTAAGGTACTGATTAAAAACACTGCTCGGTGGGGAGACCAGAGGAGTTAGAGTGCCCACAGCAGAGTGGTAAAGGAAGGAGAAAAATAATGTTATTTGACCACTTTATCTCCCAAATATAAAGTGAATTTAAAATATTTGAAAAAAAGGTAAGAGTGGGTCTTTTGGTTTTTTTAAGATTCATTTCTTTGAGAGACAGAGAGAGGGAGAGAGAGAGCTGCAGCAGGGGGAGGGGCAGAGAGAGAAGAGAGAATCTCAAGCAGACTTCCTGGTGAGCGAGGAGTCTAATGAGATCAGGGCCTGAGCTGAAACCAAGAGTCGGATGCTTAACCCACTGCACCACCCAGGCACCCCTTCCTTTGGTTTTTAAGAAACATACTAGACGATCTCTCCTGACATGTGTAAACAGGCAGGTTTCTTTAGATAGCACATGACATGGCTATTAGTATTCTGATTCTAGAGCCCATCAATGGAATTGTCCCGTTACCACTAAAAAGTCCCAACATTAAAGAGTGCTCATATGCCCTCCACCCTGAGATGGAAAAACTGGGTTTTCTTCAGGATCTTCCTCTCACCTTCTCCAAAGACAAGGTGACCATTAAACGGCACAGCAATTTGTCTTATCTTGAGGGAAAAAAAAATATCCAGACTATGGTTTTATTTACAAAGCAGACTACCACCTGTGCTGAATGATGGATTCACTGTTTAGCTGGTAATGAATTTCCCTGAAGCAGCAACTAAGGAACTACATTCTTTTTGAAATATCTACCTAGTTGGGTCTTTTACTCATGCTTGACTATATTAAATACAGAGCATTAAAAAACAGGATGAACTTCACAATGTGTTGCGGGAGAAAGAAAACTCTGAGGCAGTCAAAATTCCTTCAGCATGGATTCTTTTTAAATGAAATATGGATTTAAGTACACTTTAGTGAGAAAGCAGAAAGATGAACCTTCAGGTATTACCTACCAACTTATAAGACAATTTGGATTTTCCAATATAAATCAAGGAAAATGGCTTGAAAGCCTACAGGTTATCTGAAAAACGTTTCCTTCTCCCATAAGTAGATTAAGTGGAAAAAATTTCTGTGTTATTCTTTATCCCATGTAAAAGGTGAGTCAATGACATTTTAATGTACAATCTAAGAACTATTCCAATTCTGCCTAAGATTTTAAAAGTCCTCTGTGGTTTAGAAAATCGAAGGCAACCTTTATTTAAAGCCATGTTGAATTTCTTTTAAATAAGTCAGCATACAAAAATAAGTTTCACTAGAAACTGAGCAGAATTGTATATAGTTTTAATAGTCCAGCTGACAGCTTGTTAACACAAGAATAGAGAATTAAAGCGGCTTTTTACTTGACCTTTTGTTTTAATCTGTTTACCATAGGAGATACGCAGAATAGCCTCACATTTGGACAGTTTTAGCAATTTTACAAACACCTTGAGAATATTAGATACAGAAATGTTTTCCTTGCCTATATTCATAAAACTGGGAGTCATCCTGCTGAGAAACAATTCGTCAATATCTATTTCAAGTTCACCCAGTAAATAACATACTTGCATTACTTTGGGTATACCACCACGTGAAGAAAATATAAGCAAAACTACTGGAAATACTGGGGAAAATGACTACTTTCCCCTCAGTGCAGCAGATGTCAACTGCAATGAGCATTCTACTGCAATGTTATTATGCCGGAATCAGATTTCTAAAGAAACTTTTGGAAGGATTTCTATCAGGATATGATAAATATCTACCCTCTCTGACCTCTCTGCAGAATAGGATTTGTTGAAATGGCCACAGACAATATCAATTCACAGGAAAAGAAATGACTTATGAGGAGATAAGACTTGATGAACTAATGGCAAGATCACTGCAGGAAAAAAGAGAGAGATGCAGCTGTCCCCTCCTGCACACGATAGACGTGACCCCCCCCAAGAGCTGGACGTAAATCGAAACAGGTTTTAAACTGAACTCACGGGAGGGTGCTGAATAAATTCCCCTCCCTACAACGTTCTTCCTTCTCAGGCTGGAGACTGAACTACCCGACAAAGGCAAAACACAGAGCCACATCTGCCCAGTTACTGAGTTGATTAGCTGATAAAATTAAACAATGCAAATGTTGTTGGCGTGAATGTTTTTGCAAGATTATACACTGTGCGTAGGTAGCCTGAACACTCTCTGATAACAGCAACCAGTGGGCCTGAATCTAATTTTTCTAAAGCATCTGACAGGGCCTCTGGTTGCTACTTCTTACTTATGCAGATTACGATTTGAGTGACCAAGGGCAAGGCCAACGTTCTGATATTCTCCTGTTCAATAAATCTATTTTGGAAGCATCTATGACTCAGTGATCTGGATAATATTAACTCTAAAAAAGATTTATATATAATTTTTAAAAGACAGGATGCACAAAAATGCTATTTCCCTTTAAAAAAAGAAAAGGTCATATACATTTTTAAGTTCCCTGGACTGACCCTATGCTATAAACAAACAGATTTGCAGAAGGCTGCTCTCCACTGCCCTGAGATGCGCCCTCAGTTTCTCCCTTGCTTTGCTGCTTTCACTCCACCTGCTGTTGCAACGAAGCTGCCCAGACAACTCCATTCTCCCAAAACTGTTTTTTTCTTCTCTGGGTTTTTGTACTGGTTCTACAACATTTGCACGTTTCTCCAGGGAGAGAAAGCCTTGTTTACATTTTCCTCCCAATGAGGCTGCCGTAGCACCCCAGGGCAGAGCAGACGAGGGAGTGGCTGCGTTGGTGCAGAAGTGTGAGACTTTCCCTAAGCCCTGCCTACGGGGCTTTTGCTTAACCTGTGGGCAGCAGGCCTGGCTTTCCTTTCACCTCATCCCAGGAATCTATTTCTTGCTCTCTGGTGCAGGATAAGAAATTGAAGACGTCAAGGAAAAAAAAAAATGTTTTAACTATGTGTGGTGATGCATGTTAATGACACTTACACTCTAGTGATCATTTTGCAATTATACACACGCTGAATCATTATGTCGCACACCTGAAACTCACATAATGTTGTGTGTCAACTATGTATCAATTAGAAACAGAAAACTAAAGAAGTCATTAGAGAGTGCTTTCAAACGAGGTGGTATAAAGCATACGACTACACAAATTTCATCTCTAGATTCTTTCCAAAGATTGCCTTCAGAGGAGTCCTGTCTCTTTTGTTGACTAATTCTATTTTTCTTGTAAGACAATTACTGTTATAAACTAAAGCTCCCGACAAAGACTCTCTGCTCTTCTATATGCCTGGTAAATTAAGAGATGACCATCTGCTTCTGACAATACAGGCAGATCCAACTTTTCCTACGCCGCCTCATGGACTTGCCCCAGAAGGTACTCCAAATGCTTTAAGTTCATGTCTGTCAAACTGAGGGGTGCACATCCCAGGAACTGAACATGACAAAGGAGTGATGGAACACTTTAAAGTCAATGAATAAACACTAGATATCTAGAAAAAACACTTCTAAAGTAGAGTGAACAGGTATATTATGAAACAAAACACCAACTTTTGTTAATTTCTAGGATAAAGCATAAAAATTCAAATAAATGTTGGGCTTACTGCAGTTGCCTTTTGCTATGGAATCCAGGCCCCAAAAGGCCTCACTCCACTCAGCGTTAAAGCTAAGTGGAAAAGTTTGAGAATCACCGCCTTAAGTAATTACTGAGGTCTCCCTCCAGTTTCTACCTCTGTTATAAATGAAAGTCACGACACTAGTACACATGTATACAGCATGAAATAAACTAAGGCAACAATCTGTAAGAATTGAGCAACAAAATGATGGAAGTGATGATGTGTATTACTTTGTACTCAAATTTGTTTTTAACTCTAAAAGTAGTAACTGTGTCCCTACTAATTCAAAGTTTAGGCCTCGCAACCCTACACAAATAAAGAGGAATAGTTCTTACTGCAATGCCTTAGAAATCTGGCACATGTACGCTTCATAACAATTATCAAAATTTACAAGAAAATTAATCTGGTCCACTTAGTGATACATATAATTTGGTACTTGCTGTTCCCTCTGCTTGGAACACTCGTCCCTTCAGTTCTCTACTCTGCTGATTCTTTTTTAGCCTTTATACTCAACTCGTCAGTGATAACCAACCCCCTGCAAGCCTTCTATAAATGTCGTCATCCTGTTTGTTTCCTTTAAAGCCATTACTACAATTTGCAGTTATCCAGGAATTTACTCTTTATCATCTGTGTGCTTCTTCCCAACAGAATGGACCAGAACCTTGTCTTATTTATTGCCACAGCCCCAACTCTCTTGAGTGTCACTCAATAAACTTTTTGGAACGAAAGGCTGCTGCATAGTATTTAAAAATTAAAAAGCAGACATTTCTCACAGATTTTTTAAAGTCTAAAAAATCAGACTGTGGAGCTATTATAATCTGGCTCTCTTTTCTTACAAACCTAAAAAGAAACTGAGGTTCGGCAACTCCTAGAAAATCTTTTTAGGATTCCAAACTAGGGGTGGAGCCAGGACTCATCTTCCATTTCCCTTGTCTTCCACGCCAGGGTGCTTTCCAAACCAAGCGCACTTTATTAGTCCTGCAGGATGTATAAACAGTGTTGAATATGCATGAAAACCAATTGTTTGCTTCTTTTCCCATCAATTGCCCTTTTTCTTTTTCTTTTTCTTTTTTTTTGCCCACTATAGTGGAGATATCACATGCTAAGAAGGCTGATCTCTGTGCCATGTGCAGACAAGATGGAACACCATTAAAATCCAATGCTGTTCCACAGCATGAACTATGAGCTTCACCTCCACTGCAGCCACGGCCAGAGAGCCACTAGATTGACTACAGAAAGTCACAAAGTGTGTCTGAAGCCAGGAGAAGTCAATCCCATAGGCACCGATCTCTCACACATCCAAAAAACAATTTAATACATACTTGGGTAGCTATGCCTATTTTCCTCAAAGAAATCAAATTTAAACTCCAGGGACCAGATAAAAAAAATCCTAGGAAAAGAGAAGGGTCACATATGCAAGTACCGTGAACAGTCACAAGTTACAAATCCACTGGAAACTCCCAGAGAAGGACATGGGGACTGATGTGGAATCAGATCTATTTATTGAGCTCACAGGCAGGTAGCAGGTAACTAAGCCACCATGTCTGATGATAAAACATTTCTCCCTAGAAGAAACAGGGGTCATGCACAACTTCTTTCTAACCTCCTGAAATAGCTGGAGTGTTTTGCAGTGGCTAGGCCAAAGTTCCTCCCTCCAGACTGCTGCACTTTGTTGCCCGGAGTTCCCAGGCTTAAAGTTGGGGCTCAAAATTTACCTTGTCAGGATCCATGCACAGGTGAACCCACGCTACTCTCTAACCCTGCAACACGATGGCTGACTTGTCTTCTCTGGGCCAGGACATTTTTATTATTTTGAAATCAGCTGTTTCTTCCTGTATATTTGCCGTGTCGGTGTGTTAGACAAGCCCTAGCACTGGTCTCTATTTTCCAACTAACTTGACACAGAGTCTCATTCCTGGACGTGACAATGCTGAAATAAAATTCACACGTGTGCAGAACAGGTTTTACCCTGATCAAATTTCTCAATCTTAAAAGTGAGGCCCCCAAATTACCTGCTATGTAACACTGGCAAATCTGCCTTGTGAATTCATGCCATAATGCTATTAATTCTGTACTTTTAAAAAAGAACATGAGATTAATTTTAAAACTAAGCAAGATGATAGTACTCAATACAAATTGAGAAAAAGGTAAATTGTAAATCCTATTAGTTGCAAAGTTTAAGATATTTACCCGAGCATGGGTAAATCCTAAATGTTATTAGGATTCAATCGGTAACACAGTATTTTTTTTTTAAACCTGTGCCAAATGTGTATATAAAGCAATATTTTATTTTTACCCAAGAAAAAGTGCCCTATTTTAACTCCAAAAGACTTCTCATAAAAACTAAAGCAGATGCGGGTAATTACAATCTTAAGTACCTCAAATCTCTTAAAAAAACATTCCAAGTCATCATGAAACTCAAATAGTGCACATTGTCAATGGCTCTGTGGCTATACCAGTCAGAGAAATTTTTAAGTAGTCCAAATGAAGCTACATGGTCAACGCTCTATAGTCAAATCAGTGGTATCCCTACCCCTACACAGGAAGGCTTTTTTTTTATTAAGTTGTTGTCCTACCCTTTACATAACAAAAGCTCATGTTCTAAATAGTATTTAATATAACCTAATAACCTGAAAAGTTTTTCCACTCACACATTATTAGTACAAGAGCTTCAAGCATACTGATTACTACAAAAACAAGCTCATATTTCATGCAAGCCACAGCCGAGAGAAATTCACACAGGAGCATAAATGAAGGTATTTGTAATTTAAATGAACATTTAAAATAGTATTTTTAAATTAACACAATGTTCAACTCAATAAAAGTGAATTATTTTGTTAAAAGCAAAATTCTCTTTAATACTCGCACTAACCTCTTACTCTGGAAATGCTGACAGTGCCAGGCACATGGGGTATATGCTCACCAACCTGTTTGTTAAAAATGACCTTGACCTAGATTTGGCTCAGTTCACTGGGGCTCTAACCTGAGCAAGAGAATAACAACACTGCACTACTGTATTGCATATATATAATCGAGAGTAATCGGGTGTGGCTAACAATGGTCACCAGCTTCTGCACAGTCTTTATTCTATTGTTTCAGGAAAGCACAACATTCAGCTCCACCAAAAATAACAGCAGGGGAAGGTGAGTGAACATACCTTCCAAGACCTGTGTGACATACATCAATATATGAGTGTGGGTGTTTGCCTTTTTGTAAGTGTGAAAAATAATTTGACTAACACAAGTCACCATTTCCACTCGGGTTTCCAATTAATGTAGGGGCAAAAGGAAAGTTGGGAGAAAATGAGACAATTTTGGGAATTGTGAATCTAGCAGGGTAATAGTTATTGTTGAGAAATGTATTATAAAATGTCTACCTCACATCACATACATCCTGCAAATCACTTACCCAAATCAGACTGTCAAGATTAGAGATCCTGCCTGAGATTTTATAAAACGCTACATGATTTCTTCTCCAAAAAGAAATTCACCAACATAAATGGACTAGAAACTTTTTTTTTTTTTTTGGTTTTCTGACAAGGTGAAATTTTGATTAGACAATTAAACATTTTAATGAAAACAGGGAAACACAAAATGATTCCAAAACTAGGATCTGAAGATATTCTTAATCTTTTTTTTTTTTTTTTTAAGATTTTATTTATTTATTCATGAGAGACAGAGAGAGAGGCAGAGGGAGAAGCAGGCTCCCAAGGAGCAGGGAGCCCGATGCGGGACTCGATCCCAGGACGCTGGGATCATGACAAGATATTCTTATTCTTTATAAAACCTGACTGGAAATTAATGTAACACATGTAAACAAGGTATTTCCTTTTACTAAAGTGATTTATTTTAAATAGTTCACACTATGACTTTTTCGTTAATAGGGAAGGTCAATATGCATATTTATCTTTATATATATTTATATATAAAATATACATATACTCAAAAATTATCGCCCACACACAAAATGATGACAACCATGTCAAGTATATCCAATTTTGAAATAAAAGAGGCTCTACAAAAATAAAAATAGTAATTATATGACGATAGCGATATAATGGGGATGGGTTTTCTTTCTTTTATAACATACTACTTTTAAAACTGAATTAAAATATATTTTGAGGGCGCCTGGGTGGCTCAGTTGGTTAAGCGACTGCCTTCAGCTCAGGTCATGATCCTGGAGTCCCTGGATCGAGTCCCGCATCGGGCTCCCTGCTCGGCAGGGAGTCTGCTTCTCTCTCTGACCCTCCCCCTCTCATGCTCTCTCATTCTCACTCTCAAATAAATAAATAAAATCTTTAAAAAAAATAAATAAATAAAATAAAATATATTTTGATTTGGTTATATACATAAAATCGCTACATCATTTAGAGATATTAAATAACAGAAGAATACAGTTTCTAAATAAAACCACTATGTGGTTTTAAAATTAATGTAAGTACAAAACCCACATACCTGAGCCAACCTCTTTTTCCTCTTCTTCAATGTTGTTTTTGATGCTATCATATTCCTCATCAATGGTCTGGTTACCACGCATCTGAGATAAAATTCTACGGGCCTTCTGAGTCTGTCCTTTCTGAATCAGCCATCGAGGGCTTTCAGGTAGAAAGAGGAAGCCAAAAAACTGTATAACTGCTGGAATTGCTGCAAGTCCCAACATGTACCTGTAATAAGAAATCCACAAATTATTGTAAAATTTGGACTTATCAGTATGATTAAAAGGTTTGTGTTCACCACACTGGGAATAGTATCTCATGTTAAATTAGAATGATTTTCCATGTGTGTGTCCAGAAAAAAGAATATTTTTATGCTCTAGTGAGAAACTGAAAAATGAAAAACATCTGATCACATAAATTACAGTAAAAAGGAGCAAAAGTCATAATAATTATGTATATACGTTCTAACCACACATATCATGCAAAAACATCATAAACACCATCCCTTCCTAATATACATATAATTCTGTATTTTACAATAGAAAATGAGGCTAACACAAAACTCTGATAATCTGTTTAAAAAGATATATTTTTCATTAAGATAAACGTCCCAAACTATTTATTGTTTTGCTCCATGAATGATCAGTAATGATTTCATTTTGCCATCAAGCATCATGTTCATCCTCATTAACTAAGGAGAAGCCCAGAGTAGAAAAGGATAGTCAGAAGCAAATAATCATTATTAAAATGACAGAAGTGTAGTAAATAAGCATATCACTTTAAATCCATCAGAGAAATAACAAAAATAGTATTATGAGTACATCAATATCAAAGATCTCTCCAAAATTATTCTGACCACTGGAACGATCTCCTAACATCTCTTTGATGTTAGGCCTCCATCTTTTTGAATTGAGGGGTTTGATTAGATAAACTGCGAGGTCGCTTTCAAATGGGAACTTCTATGGATCTAGGACACTTGTACGTTTTCTGTTGATCCAAATTCCCTGGGTATATTCCATGGCAGATTTATGATGGTAGAGCTCAGAAAGCCAACTCTGATTACATAACAACCATACTCACTGATATACATAAATCAATTAGAAGTCACTTGACTCAATACACTTTTCAAAGCTATTCCAACATTTAAGCTATGTTAAACCCAAAGTAGAGTAAGCAGCCTTGAAGCCTCCAGATATAAAATGTGTGAAATAAGTCCATTACTTTTCAAACAAAATTCATTTTAATTCCAAGAACAGCAGGAAAAAAAATACAATTGTCACATGGGTGTTAAAACTACCTCTCACTCCAAGATATTTGCAAACGACGTATCTGATAAAGGTTTATCAGTATCCAAAATGTATAAAGAACTTTCCAAACTTAACATCTAAAAACTAAATAATCCAGTTAAGAAATGGGCAGAGGACATAAATAGACATTTTTCCAAAAAAGACATACAGATGGCTAACAGATATATGGAAAGATGCTCAACATCACTCATCATCAGGGAACTACAAATCAAAACTACAGTGAGATACCTTGTCAGGATGGCTAAAATTAACACAGGAAATGAGAGGTGCTGGCAAGGATGTGGAGAAAGGGGAACCCTCTTACACTGTTGGTGAGAATGCAAACTGGTGTAGCCACTCTGGAGTACAGTATGGAAGTTCCTCAAAAAGTTAAAAATAGAACTACCCTACGACCCAGCAAATGCACTACCAGGTATTTACCCAAGGATTAAAAAAATACTGATTTGAAGGAACAAGTGCACCCGGATGTTTGCAGCAGCACTATCAACAGTAGCCAAATTACAGAAGGGCCAACATATCCCACTGACTGATAAATGGATAAAGAAGATGTGGAAAATATATACAATGGAATGTTACTCAGCCATAAAAAATAATGAAATCTTGCCATTTGCAAAGACATGGATGGAGCTAGAGTGTATTATGCTAAGTGAAATAAGTCAGAGAAAGACAAATACTACATGATTTCACTCATATGTGGAATTTAAGAAAGGAAACAAATGAACATAGGTATAAAAAAAGAAAGAGGCAAACCATAAAAACAAAGTCTTAACTGTAGAGAAACCCCTGGCCAGACTTATCAAAAAGAGAAATTACCCAAATAAATAAAATCATGCACAAAAGAGGAGAGATCACACCAACACCAAAGAAATACAATTATAAGAACATATTATGAGCAACTCTATGCCAGCAAATTAGATAACCTGGAAGAAATGGATGAATTCCTAGAGATGTATCAACTACCAAAACTGAACCAGGATGAAACAGAAAATCTGAACAGACCTATAACCACTAAGGAAATTGAAGCAGTCATCAAAAATCTCCCAATAAACAAAAGCCCAGGGCCAGATGGCTTCCCAGGGGAATTCTACCAAACATTTCAGGAAGAATTAATACCTATTCTTCTGAAACTGTTCCAAAAAATAGAAATGGAAGGAAAACTTCCAAACTCGTTTTATGAGGCCACCATTATCCTGATCCCAAAACCAGACAAAGACCCCATCAAAAAGGAGAATTACAGACCAATATCCTTGATGAACATGCATGCAAAAATTCTCACCAAAATACTAGCCAATAGGATCCCACAGTACATTAAAAGGATTATTCATCACAACCAAGTGGGATTTATCCCTGGGTTTGGTTGGTTCAACATCCACAAATCAATCAATGTGATACATTAATAAAAGAAAGAACAAGAACCATATGATCCTCTCAATAGATGCAGAAAAAGCATTTGACAAAGTATAGCATCCTTTCTTGATCAAACTCTTCAGAGTATACGGATAGAGAGTACATACCTCAATATCATAAAAGCCATCTACGAAAAACCTACAGTGAATATCATTCTCAATGGGGAAAAACTGAGAGCTTTCCCCCTAAGGTCAGGAACACGGCAGGGATGTCCACTATCACCACTGCTATTCAACATAATACCAGAAGTCCTAGCCACAGCAATCAGACAACAAAAAGAAAAAAAAGGCATCCAAATCGGCAAAGAAGAAGTCAAACTCTCACTCTTCGCAGAAGATATGATACTTTATGTGGAAAACCCAAAAGACTCCACCCCAAAACTGCTAGAACTCATACAGGAATTCAGTAAAGTGGCAGGATATAAAATCAATGCACAGAAATCAGTGGCATTCCTATACACCAACAACAAGACAGAAGAAAGAGAAATTAAGGAGTCAATCCTATTTACAATTGCACCCAAATCCATAAGATACCTAGGAATAAATCTAGCCAAAGAGGCAAAGAATCTGTACTCAGAAAACAATAAAATACTCATGAAAGAAATTGAGGGAGACACAAAGAAATGGAAAAACGTTCCATGCTCATGGATTGGAAGAACAAGTATTGTGAAGATGTCAATACTACCTAGAGCAATCTACACATTTAATGCAATCCTTATCAAAATAACATACACTTTTTTCAAAGAAATGGAACAAATAATCCTAAAATTTGTATGGAACCAGAAAAGACCTCGCATAGCCAGAGGAATGTTGAAAAAGAAAAGCAAAGCTGGTGGCATCGCAATTCTGGACTTCCAGCTCTATTACAAAGCTGTCATCATCAAGACAGTATGGTCCTGGCATAAAAACAGACACATCGATCAATGGAACAGAATAGAGAGCCCAGAAATGGACCCTCAACTCTAGGGTCAACTAATCTTCAACAAAGCAGGAAAGAATGTCCAATGGAACAAAGACAGTCTCTTCAACAAATGGTGTTGGGAAAATTGTTCAGTCACATGCAGAAGAATGAAACCGGACCATTTCCTTACACCACACACAAAAATAGACCAAAATGGTTGAAAGACCTCAATGTGAGGCAGGAGTCCATCAAAATCCTAAAGGAGAACACAGGCAGCAACCTCTTTGACCTCAGCCACAGCAACTTCTTCCTAGAAACATCGCCAAAGGCAAGGGAAGCAAGGGCAAAGATGAACTATTGGGACTTATCAAGATAAAAAGCTTTTGCACAGCAAAGGAAACAGTCAACAAAACCAAAAGACAACCGACAGAATGGGAAAAGATACTTGCGAATGAAATATCAGATAAAGGGCTAGTATCCAAAATCTATAAAGAACTTATCAAACTCAACACCCAAAGAACAAATGATCCAATCAAGAAATGGGCAGAAGACATGAACAGACATTTCTGCAAAGAAGACATCCAAATGGCCAACAGACACATGAAAAAGTGCTCAACATTGCTTGGCATCAAGGAAATCCAAATCAAAGCCTCAATAAGATACCACCTCACACCAGTCAGAATGGCTAAAATTAACAAGTCAGGAAATGATAGATGTTGGTGGGGATGCAGAGAAAGGGGAACCCTCCTACACTATTGGTGGGAACACAAGCTGGTGCAGCCACTCTGGAAAACAGTATGGAGGTTCCTCAAAAAGTTGCAAACTGAGCTACCCTATGACCCAGAAATTGCACTACTGGGTATTTACCCCAAAGATACAAATGTAGGGATCCGAAGGGGTACGTGCACCCCGATGTTTATAGCAGCAATGTTCACAATAGCCAAACTATGAAAAGAGCCAAGATGTCCATGGATAGATGAATGGATAAAGAAGATATGGTATATATATACAATGGAATATTATGCAGCCATCAAAAGGAATGAAATCTTGCCATTTGCAATGGCGTGGATGGACCTGGAGGGTATTATGTTGAGCAAAATAAGTCAATCAGAGAAAGACACGTATCATATGATCTCACTGATAGGAGGAATTCTTAATTTCAGGAAATACACTGAGGGTTGCTGGAGTGGTGGGGGGGTGGGAGGGATGGGGTGGCTGGGTGATAGATATTGGGGAGGGTATGTGCTATGGTGAGTGCTGTGAATTGGGTAAGACTGTTGAATCACAGACCTGTACCTCTGAAACAAATTATACATTATATGTTAAAAAAAAAAAAAAAGAAGAAGAAGAAGATAGCAGGAGGGAAAAATGAAGGGGGGGAATCTGAGGGGGAGACGAACCATGAGAGACTATGGACTCTGAGAAACAAACTGAGGGTTCTAGAGGGGAGGAGGGTGGGGGGATGGATTAGCCTAGTGATGGGTATTAAAGAGGGCACGTACTGAATGGAGCACTGGGTGTTATACGAAAACAATGAATCATGGAACACTACATCAAAAACTAATGATGTAATGTATGGTGATTAACATAATAAAATAAAATAAAATAAATTGAACAAAAAAAACACAAAAAACTATAGAGAACAAACTGAGGGTTGCTGGAAGGGAGGAAGTGGTGGGGGAGGCGGGGAGGAATGGTCTAAATGGGTGATGGGTATTTAAGAGAGTGCCTGTTATGATGAGCAGTGGGTGTTGTATGTAATCACTAAATTCTACTCCTGAAATTAATATTTCACTACATGTTAACTGGGCTTTAAATAAAAACTTGAACCAAAACAAACAAAAAAAAGAGTATCTCTCACTCCAAACAGCTGCTAAAAATACACATGGAAACAGAAAAATTAAGATTTTTAAAAGTAAACAAAGTTTTTATGACTGAATCATTTGGCTTACAGTATTGAATAAAATCTCATTAAAAGTGTTTTATACTTTAATCCATAGGCTGTGATAATTATACCAATACTTAATCATTCCTTCCTCTGTTAACCTACAAAACAGTGTTTAACCTCCACTTACGTCAGTATACCTTGTATTATATACCTGTCCCATTTGATAGTGTATTTAACTTTGTATTTGACAAAGAACCTAATAAAATACCTTGCACACAGTAGGCACTTAGTAAATATTTTAAGAAACATACAAAAGCAGCTATACATCTAAACTTCCTGTATTAGCTAGATAGAAAATAAGTATACTTCACATTTGTATAGCACTGGTTCATGTAGCAATTCTTCTGGATCATTTAGCTCTGCAAACTTAGTTGCAAGGTAATTCCTTCCAATTAAACTGTTTGTTATTCCAGATATAATCAGACTTTTTCTGAAGAAGATGTCTCATCTGAAAACCAGATGAGAGCTGAGATTGGCTCACACAAATGCATGCTTGTGGCAGCTTCCTCTTAAGATGCTAACTTGTACAACCAAATGTGTTACTTTAATGTATGTTTTATTGCTATAAATGAATGACATTTTTATTGACTTGTGTTCTCTTGAAGAAAAGGTTATACACAATTGTATTGCCAATTACTGCCAATTATGTAAAAGAAAAGCGATAAAAGACAAATACCAAATATATTGGATTAGGAAATAAATTTCTAAAATCCTAAAAATGGAAGCCTATGTGTCATTTCTCTATATTTTTCATGATCTTTCCTTTTTCAAGGAAACCCCCTTAGTGATGAATTAAGATTAAAGGGCTGCACAGGGTACTTCAAAGCAGCACTTGAAATGAATATAGAAACTGAAACATTTTCAGGCCAAAAGATGCCCACATAATACTGTGCACTTTATTACTCACTATTTAATCTTAGGACATGGTATTTCTAAAAACTAAAAGAAAAGGAGAAGGGAAGAAAAGGGAAACACAAAAAGAAAATTGCAAAAATACATATTAGCGTGTTTCTAAAGCAAGCTATAGAAGACAGGCTACTTCAGCTTTCCAGTCCTTTAAAATCCAAGAGTCTAGGTCTGAAATATACAATTCAATGCCCTAACACTAAGGTGGGTGGCACCCAGCTGCCAACCTTTAAGGATATTGAAGCCTGGTTCCAGAGACTAGGCAAAATAAAACATGTTTTATACATTTACGTCCTAATGCTGCTCTTCTAGAAGTAAAACAAAGCTTATTTTACTACATTTTGATTACCTTTCATGATGTACAGAATTTGCTGCCCCAAAATGAGTCTCTTTGGCATAATGATTATTTTAGGCTGATTATCTTTAAGAAACTGCAAACACAGCAAAAGCTCTGAAAACCAAATAGAAGTTACCCTTTTGTAAGAAGCATTTACATTTACAAGGGAAACCTCCATTTATAAGGGTGTCTCCTTCTACCAGGAGGAGAGAGATGACTTAGTCTTCAGAAATCTTATCAAAGAAGGTAAAACTTAAATCTGTATCACAACCTTACCCTTGTTTACTGTGCTTTTCCTGGTAACCTGTCTTAACTGACTCCCCACCCCCAACATCCTTTTTTGTCTATAGATGAAGATGGTGATGGCTTTGGCCATTTTGGGGAGTTATTCAGTTTTATGTGGGTCTCTCCCATTTATACAGGAAGTATACAGGTCATTAAACTTTTGTCTCTTATTAAGTGACCTCATGTCAATTTAATTCTCTGACCAGGCAGAGGAACTCTGAAGGGTGGAGGAAATGTTTTCTTCCCAAACAATGATAAAAGTATTTTGATAATAATAAATTTCCAAGGCTCTGTAGAGACCAAATACATAAGATGAGGGGGTAGCTGTGGTTTATGATGGGAAGAGCACAGGAACAGACCTGGGTTCTCTATTCAGCCCTGGGCATACTAACCACAAAACCCTTGTCTAGTTATTTAATATTTTAACACACAGGTGACAGCATCTATTTCATAGGACTGCTGAGAGAATTAAATGAAACCATACAGTTGGTACCTAGAACAGAGAGGGCACCCAGTAAAAACTGTTTTTACCTCCCTGACTCCCTCACCTATCAATTTAATGCAACTTATCTATAGTGGCTGTATCATCCACCCAAAAGTCAGTAGGTAGAACTAACCAATTTCTTTCTTGAAGAAAAACTGTTGCTCTGATGATGTACAGATTGGAGAACAGGAAAAAAATAAAGAGATTGCTTTGCTGTGTTACTGATGAAAATTGTATCATGAGACTAAAAGAGCAAGAACTCTATAGGCTTAGTTAAGGCAGTATGTATTTGGGGCTCACTCTGAGTCCTTGAAATCCAAGGAAATCAGGAACCACATGAATGACAAAAAATATACTAATAAGACAAACAGTCTATTGACAAACCAGGGCAGTCAATCCCACAAAGAAGTGTTACCTACTGATATGGGAGATCTCATTATTATAAGTTAAATCAAGGGTTCTAAACCCTGGCTTCACATTAGGAAGAGAGGGGAGGGAGACTTTTAAAACATACCAGTGTCCAGGCCCTACCCACCCAGGATTTTGATTAATTGGTCTGGGCTCCAGGCCCAGGAAATTCTATTAAAAGCTCCCCAGGTGGTGCTAATGTGCAGTTAGGGCTAAGAACCACTGATCTAAGTGTTTTTAAAAACCCAGGGGGTGAAAGTGAACAGTAATCGCCCAAGGTCCATACTATAAGGCAAAGGCTATTTATCTTCTGGAGGCACACCAAGCTGACAGAAAGGGAAAGTAGGTTGACTGGAGCAAAAATGCCAAGCTTTCAGGAATTCTAAAATTCTTTAGACTCTTCTGTGGCATCCTGATCACTCACAGAGATATCTTTTTAAACTTTCTCAAGTGAAGTGAACAGATGAGCTATTTTCTGGTCCAACTAGCTATATCAGCACCTGCCTACCAGAAAACTAAGGATGGGCCCTCAAATGGTGAGCAATGCTTTCAAACGGTGTGGCTGGGACAGCTACCACCAAAGGAGACAAGCCCAGCTATTTTACCTCAGGTTAAGCCTTCTTCCCAGTGCCAAGAACCAAAGCTCTGTGAATCCAAGATCCAGCATTCCCAGGTGACAGCCCTTCCCCTGGTGGTACCCCACATAAAACCAAATAGGTCCTGCCTGGAATCCATATTTGCCACCATTCTTGTTTTAAAGGAATCATACTGCTCTCACCTACAACCCTGAAGAAAGTATCCTCTAAAAGATGGCCATGTGAGATACAGAACTGTGTAGTTCATAATTGCCCTACTTCTCTGATAAGAAAATGGTTATCTGATAACATAGTCTACTGATAACATGATGAACACATTACTTATTCTCTAGTAGTTCCACAGGGTGATGATTATGTTCCAAATACATTTTAAAAAAATCTACTTGAATGGAGCTTAGACATGTAATCACTTAATAGTGGCAATAGTAATAGCTAATACACAGCACTAGTTACTATATGCCAAACACTGTTCAAAGGGCTTAAGAAACATTAATTTGTCTTCACAACGACCCTATGAAGTGGGTATCATTATTTTAAAGACAAAGAAACCAGGTATAAATTAGATGAAGAACTGGTATGCAGTGGAACTAGGATTAAAATCTAGGTACTCTTGGGGCACCTGGGTGGCTCAGTCAGTTAAGCATCTGGCTCTTGATTTCAGCTCAGGTCATGATCTCAGGGTCCTGGGGTCAAGCCCTGTGTCAGGCTCCATGCTCAGCAGGGAGTCTGCTTGAGATTCTCTCTCCCTCTCCCTCTGCCCCTCCCCACCCTGCTCTCTTTCTCTAAAATAAGATCTTTTAAAAAATTGAAAAATAAAATAAAATCTAGGCAATCTGGCTTCCAATAATGTTTACTGTAAGACAAGCTATAATAAATGTTTAGTGATTAGTTAACTTAATTTTGCAGAAATTCTCCCACAGAACTGTGCAATAATTTACCTTAACCTCATGTTTAAAGACTTTCGAGGATCACTTTAAGTTTTATTATTCACTCACCTCTGTTAAATGTATTAAAGCACTGCAGAATAACATGGCAAAGGGGCTACCTGGGAACAGTCACCCCCAGTCATACAGAGCACAGTACCTGACACAAAGGCACCCATGGGAAGGGAAAACACAGACTTGCTGGTGGCAAATGGAATATATTCAACTATGAAAATAATCAACTATGAATTAAAAGAAAATATTTCATTTGTATGGGCAAACTTGTACTGCTTGAACACGGTGCCAAACTGAATTTGAATTTCATTTTCAACATACACATACATTTTTCATGTAGGGAAAATATAGGTAACATGGCCGGAGATAGTTTAAAAGATGACTGGGTGCAAAAAAAAAAAAAAATTTTTTTTGATTTGATCCTTTTAAAATATTTTATATGAGGGACATGAGAGATCTAACATTGCTTTCCACTGCATTTTGTTTTTCAATCTCTGCCTCCTAAAGGCCTCTCCAAGCTTCTCCCCTTCCAAAAGGAATTGTGCAAGAGTGAGGAATTATATCTTGCATCTACATGCTGTTTATTTTTCTCCTCTCTTTTTCCTTAAGTTCCCAATACCTTACAGTATAAGAGCTGTATGATTTATGGTTTTAATTATAAATCAAGCTATTCTAGAAAAACTATCATAGCTAAGAGAGCTGTATTACAATATATTTAAAGCAAATTGTATGCAATTGTTTTTACAGCTCTTAAGTTCTACTAAGGGAAGACACTCCACTCTGATAAGTGTGTAAAGGTTTTTTTGGACACTGCGGTCAGTTAGCCAATTATCCCAATAGACCATGAGAGCATTAAGGTGCAATTCAATAATCACTTCCTTACTGGTCTCCCAACCTCACATAGCTAAATGTATTTTTCAACCAAATCTCCACCTTATATTCTAGTCACAGAGAATCTTGCTATTTTTTAAAACACTCAGATTGGTTCAGTGACAATCTCTGAAGTTTGAATATTAGCAATATTCTCTAATATCCAATATTGTCTTAGAATACACTGAAAAAAAAAAACGTGACAAAACTGTATTTATAATTCTGATAGTTTTATTTCCATCCTGTCTTGTAGCTTGCCTTCCATTTATATTTCCTATTGATTTAGAAATCATGTTCATGTTAGCCCTTTCTGAATAGCACATAAAAGAGGAATATCATAAATATTAAGATACTAAACCTTATTCATTAAAACTCTACAGTTTCCAACTGGCATCCTTTTACATAGAACTATGAAATAAACTCAACCATTTTTTGCTGAAACAGCTCACTGAAAATAAAAAGCGTCAGCAGTTAGAATTAGTAAATTCTTCGAAAGTGTTACCTAATGAAGATTTACTGTATTGCTTGGAAAGGTAAGGCTGAATTCCTATGATCTATCTGAGCTGTTATTCTAAGATGTTTACCCAACAAACATCACCTTAATGTACATTAAGTGCCAAACTCTATGCCAATCATTAAGCATCATGAAGCACTTAAAGCAGAGATAGTGTAGTGCTGTGTAAATCCAGAAACATCCCCCAAGCTGGAACTTTCCAATATATATCATTTACCTTGTTTAGGGTAATGAAATGTTTTCCCCTTAAAAAGGCATAATCCAACCCTTTCAAACCACATTCAAGAACACTGTTCCTTCAGCCCTACATCTTGAGCTACCTGACTTCACTGTTACTTCTCATATACTTAATAATCATGAGTTATGCATTTACTAAAAGATCTCTATTACTGGATTTACAAAAGAAACGCTCACCATCATATATCAGTCACAAGACATTTACATAATAATCACCAGACAGAAATTATAATTTATGGGGAGGCCTGGATGGCTCAGTCGGTTAAGCGTCTGCCTTCAGCTCAGGTCATGATCCCAGGGTCCTAGGATCGAGACCCGCATCAGCCTCCCTACTCAGTGGGGAGTCTGCTTCTCCCTCTGCCTGCCACTCCCCCTGCTTGTATGCACGCACTCTTTCTCTCTGACAAATAAAGTCTTAAAAAAATTATAACTTATGTACTATGTTTCCACTTAATGCAAGTTTTAGATGCAAAAGGGTAACAATGAATTTAGCCACCTGCTATAACTACAACTCACCTGTTAATATATTTTTCAATTTTAGTGCAGGATTCACAACTCCATTTTAACAGATAAGAAATTAAAATAATAGAGATCCCAGGCTGGTAAATTAATTTCCTTCTGCCTTCAAAGACCACATAGAACATCAAAATTGATGACTGACATATCTGATAATCTGATGGTGGCTAGAGAGTAAACATGAGACCAAGGCTGAAAGTACATTATAAGAAAAAAAATCAGTATGTCCTAGTTGGAATCTTTCAAGTAAAACGCAGGTGATATATGATCAGCAAATGATCAACTTTTGTGTTACCTGGTGAATGAGTCTGTGTAAACTATTAACAGAAAATCTTGCCAAATATGTAAACATAAGAAAATATTAACTCTGTGTAGGTAGGGGAAATGCCTCAAAGTGATTTGATATTGGTATATCGGGTAGGTAGTTTGGTCAAGTTTATTTAGAGTGTTGTGATTATATTAGAAGCAGCAAAATATACTTACTTTGACAGAATAAGATGTGATATTAAACAAATGAATGTGTTTTGCACAGATATTAAGTAGTTTTACACTACATGGCAAAATACAATTAACTTACACAAAATGCATAGTTCTAACGTTAGAAATAATGCACACACAACCACACCCACACATATCTTTTTTTTTTTTTTTTTTTTTTTTTTTGGTCACTCTGAAAATCTTCCATATCCAAAGCTCTGGGCTAGGGATTTGGGAGATATAATGATTAGCAGACATCCTTTACTTCAAGGAGCTTATACACTAGTAATCATCAAACAAAATAGGATTATATTTAATTGCTATGACTGAGGTTTTGAGTGTAGGAACAAGGACAAAAGTTATTTCAACAGAGGCTGTTAGAAAAAGTGTCATGGCAGAAGCAACATTAAATTAGTCACTGGCCAATGCAGAAAAGGGATATAATGGAGGGAACTAACAGAAGGTGCAGGTCAACAATTTTTAGGTACAATTTCCATATAATAAAATGAAGAGATCCAAGGTATACCATTCTAACAGTTTTGAAAAATATATATGCCCTTATAACCACCATCCCAATAAAAAATCAGAACATTTCCATCATTCCAGAAATTAGTTTGATTTGCTACTATTTTGTAAGGATATTTTCGATCAGTATCTAGAGTTTTTTGTTCTTGTAATAGCTTAGGCCATATTAAAGTTATGCTGTCCTCAGAATCCAAGCTGGGAAGCATTCCTTCCATCTTTATTTTCTTAAAGCTTTTGTTTAAGCTTGGAGCTACTTCTTCCCTAAATATTTTACAGAATTCACCACTGAAACCATCTGGGCCTGGATTTTGCTTTGCAGGTAGGCTACTAATAATGATTCAATTTATTTAATAAATACAGGGGTATTCAGATTTTCCATTTTACCTTGTGTCAGTTTTCAGCAGGGTCCTGATCTTCAAGCAATATGCTCATTTCACCTAAGTTGTTGAATTTATTGGCACAAAGTCATTCAAAGTATTCCCTCATTATCCTAATAATGTCCATAGTAATGATGCACTCTTTTACTCCTGATATTGATAACTTGTGCTTTAGCTTTTTTCTTTATCAGTTTAATCAGTCATATCAGCTTATCAATTTTATGAATCTTTACAAAGAATCAACATTTTTTCTACTGCTTATCTTTCTATTACATTGACTTCTAGTCTTTATTATTTATTATATTTCTGACTAGTTGGCTCTATTATCATTATGAAATGTCCCTTTTTATCTCTGGAAATACTACTTGTCTTAAAGTCTTACTTTGTGTGATTATTAGCACCACGCTCTAACCAACTGAGCTAACCGGCCAGCCGCCACTTTGTGTGATTATTAACAAAGCCACACCAACTCTCTTATACCTGGTGTTTGTATAGTATATCTCTGCCCACTCTTTTACTTTTAACCTATCTGTGGCATCATACTTAAATTGTGTCACTTTTAGACAATATAGACTTGTGTCATGTTTTTGTGCACAATGAACATTTTTTACATTTTATAATTATTGCAATAATTGGGTTTTAAGTCTACCATTTGTTAGTTACTTGCCTTCCATTTGTTTCATCTGTTCTTTATTCTTGTGTTCTTCCTTTCTTGCCTTTGTTCAGCTTATCCAAATATTTTAAATATCCTTTTTTTTTTTTTTTTTTTTTAAAGAGAGAGTGTGAGCTGGGAGTGGAAGAGAGGCAGAGGGACAGGGTGAGGGAGAGAGAGAATCTTAAGCAGGCTCCACGCCAGGCATGGAGCTGGACACAGGGCTTGATCTTACGACCCTGAGATCATGACCTGAGACAAAATGAAGAGGCAGACACATAAGTGACTGAGCCACCCAAGCATCCCTCCATTTTAATTTTTTTTTTTTAAGATTTATTTGAGAGAGAGAGGGGGAGAGAAGAGGGGGAAAGGGAGAGAGAGAGGGAACGAAGCAGACTCCCACTGAGTGAGGAGCCCAACATGGGGCTTGATCCTATGATCCCAAGATCATGACCTGAGTCGAAACCAAGAGTCGGATGCTCAACTGACTGAGCCCTGTTTCAATTCTTATAATGCCAGATGCCCTTCCATTTTAATTCTTATAATGGCTTCTTAGCTATATCTTTTTATAATATACTCTAGTGGTTGTTCTGGGGATAAAAATATGTATCTTTACTACTTAGAGATAAAACTGTAACTCTTGAGAAACATAGATAATTTCCATTTTACTTCCTCTAACGTTTTTACTGTTGTCATATATTTTATAGCTAAGTACATTACATTTAAATGTAAAGTCATATGTCTTTTGAAAAAATTGAAAGAAAAAAATAAAGTCCTTTATATTTAGCCTCCTATTTATGATAGCTGGTGCTCTTCTTCCTTACTGTAGATGGGCTTTCATCAAGGGTCATTTCCCTCAGTCAGAAGAATTTCCCTTAGCATTTCTTACAGTGCAGGTCTGGTGGTGAGATTCTCTTAATTTTACTTTATCTGAAAGTGTTTTTATTTTACCTATATTTTTGAAGGATATTCTCCTACTGGACTGACATTTTTCTTTCAGTACAGTTGACCTTTGAGCAACATGGGAGTGAGGGGCACTCATCCTGGGCAGTCAAAAATCCAAATATAACTTCTGACTCCCTTAAAAACTTAACTACTAATAGATTACTGTTGACTGGAAGCCTTACCAGTAACATTCGATTAACACATATTTTGTATGTGAGTTGTATTATGTACTGTATTCTTAAAAAAACTAAAGAAAATGTTACTAAGAAAATGATAAGAGAAAATCCATTTACAGTACTATATTGTATTTGTTGAAAAAATCTGTTACGTGGACCCATGCAGTTCAAAACCATGTTGTCCAAGGTCAACTGGACATTGTCTCCAGACCCCCCATTGTTCCTTCCTGATGGAAAGTCAGCCATCATTTGTCTTGCTGCTCCTCTTCACGTAACATGTCTTTTTTCTTTTTGGATCCTAACTTTCTCTGTATGTATCTTCTGTTTTCAGCCATTTGATTATGATACGCCTGTGTATACTCTTTATATTTATCCTACTTGGGATTCACTGTATTCTGGAATCAATACTTAGTGTTTTCATCACATTTTGAAAGTTTGCAGCCATTATTATTTTTTTTAATATATTTTCCCCCCATTCTTTCTTTCTTAGATTTCAATTACATGTATATTAGACTACTTAGTATTAATTAGAGGTATATAAGAATATTCGACATTGTGCCTTTGGTCACCGAGGCCTCTTTTTCAACTTTATTATTTTCTCTTTTTCAGATTAGGTGGTAGCCATGGATCTGCCTTCAAGTTTCCAGGTCCTATCTTCTGTCATCTTCAACTTGCTGTTAAGTCCACCCAATAAATTTTTTAGATGTTAATTTATAATTTCAGAGATTGCACTTACACTATTTAGAATTTCTATTTGTTTTTTTCACTTTTTTTATTATGTTATGTTAATGACCATACATTACATCATTAGTTTTTGATGTAGTGTTCCATGATTCATTGTTCACGTATAACACCCAATGCTCCATTCAGTATGTGCCCTCTTTAATACCCATCACTAGGGCAACCCAACCCCCATCCCCTCCCCTCTAGAACCCTCAGTTTGTTTCTCAGAGTCCATAGTCTCTCATGGTTCGTCTCGGTTTTATTTCTTACAGGTTGCATTTCTTTGCAGAGATTCACCATTTGGTCACTCAGTATGACTATCTTTGTTTGCTAAGTCCTTCAACACCTTAATAACATCTGCTTTAAAGTCCTTTTCTGCTAATTTCAACATCTGAGTTATCTTGAGGACTGTCTATATTGTCCAGTTTTTCTTTTAGTTACGTGTCGTAAGTTCTGTTTATTCACGTCTAATAATTTTTTGTGTTCTGAGTATCGTGAATGACAAACTGTAGAGACTCTAGATTTTATTCTCTCCTTCTGAATGATGTAGACTTTTTCCTCTCAGCCCCCTTGAGTTTGTGAAGGCTCGGTTTTATACTTGGTTAGTGTGAATCTGATTTAGTTTTGGTCTTAGAGCAAACCCTTAATCATGCAACAAAGTCTTTACTTCTAAGGCCCAGCCCTTCTGTAGTTCTAATGGAAAGCCTGAGCTGTACTCTCAAGTTTCAAACTCCAAATATAGCACTCCTCATACAGGCAGGAAATAAAATCTCTCCCAGCTTTTATCATCTTATAACTTGTCTTCCACAGGCTCCGTGGAATTTCTACTATATATTCAGAGTTCTAAGGTCAGTAAAACATTTGCAGCAAATTAATATTCAGATTTGGAGGGCTTCCTCCTCTATGGATCCTTCTTTTCCTGGAATTCCACCCTCAAATTCCACCCCACTCCGACCGCCCCAAACTCTAGCCACTGAGACCATAAGCCAATAAAACTGTAGTTTTCTACTTAAGTTCTAGCTGTCCATTATGGATTAAGGGCTGCCTGAAGTAAAAAGCCATAAATGTAGACTCACCATGAGCCATTCAAGAATCAAATCCCCTGGGGCACCTACGTGGCTCAGTTGGTTAAGCATCTGCCTTCGGCTTAGGTCATGATCTCAGGGTCCTGGGATCGAGCCCCGCATTGTGCTCTCTGATCAGCGGGAAGCCTGCTTCTCCCTCTCCCTCTGTGCACGTTCTCTCTCTCCACCTCTCTCTCTCCACCTCTCTCTCCCCCTCTCTCTCTAATAAATAAAATCTTTTTTATTTATCTTTTTAAAAAGATTTTATTTATTTATTTGACAGAGAGAGACACAGCAAGAGAGAGTACACAAGCAGGGGGGAGCGGGAGAGGGAGAAGCAGGCTCCCCGCTGAACAGGGAGCCCAATGCGGGGCTCGATCCCATGACCCTGAGATCATGACCTGAGCTGAAGGCAAACGCTTAACGACTGAACCACCCAGGTGTCCCAAATAAAATCTTTAAAAAAAAAAAGAATCAAATCCCCTTCAGTTTCAACCTATTCTTGGAGCTGGAGTTTTCCAGTGTCCTAAACAGTTTTTAAAATTCTGTTTGTGGTTTATAATAGTCATCTTCAGGACAGATTAGTCTTATACAAAGCATTCTCATTAGCAAACTATATATACTGTTTACCTGGAAAAAAAATCAGATGACTGAATGTGAGGGAAATTTTTATTGCCAGTGTTAGATACAAGATAGAAAATCAACCTAAGACTTTCTGGAGATGACAGCAAAGAGTATCTACTAGTATTTAAGAGTTTGTACATATGTTCACAGCCATTAACTCGTCTGATCCTAATAATTACACTGTAGAACTGCTGAAGCATTAGCTACATAAAGATATTAGAGCTCAGATAAATTAATTTATGTGCTGTGAAAGCAAGTCTTCAACCTATTCCTCCCACAACACTATCGATATCTTTATGATAAAGAGTCTCATATCCTAATTCTGTCAACAATGAAATTACAAGTATCTTCAGCATTAAGATATTAACTTGTAATCAAGCTGTTAGCCAAATCCATCTTTCTTAAAGCGGCCACTGCACAGTTAGATTTTTAAGACCGCTTTATACTCTGTATTTTGTATGGAGCCAAACACCACTGATCTCTGAGCACTAAATTGTAAGAACACTTTCCCCAGCATAAATTTGTTTAGAAATATCACCTTTTTGAAATATCATTCTCAAAAGCATCTTATCGACATGATTTTTTAAATTGTAAAATATTAGCGGGGAGAGAGACTCATTTTTCATCCCAAAGTGATTATTTTAAAAATAATCACCTGTACTTTCAATAAATTTGATTCAAAGTACTACTAAAGAGAGTGCAAGGGATTTAAAGTTCTATTCATACCCACTGAAGACTACCTTTCTACCTTCAAACTCCCAGATTGTCATCATAGCCCTCCAGCTAGCTACTTTAAAACTTCTCACTATTGCCCACATATGACTGGCCCTTTCACACTACTTACCGGGCTTTTGAAAGTTATATTCCACCTAGAATTTCTTTCTCCCTCACGATGTCTAGAACTCTCTTATTCATAAAGACTCAGCTCAAGTATCTTTCCAGCATAAAGCTAAGTTATTCACACAGCCTAAGAGCTCTCATAACACTATCCATCATTTAATTAAGAGGCTAATGAAAAAGTCTCCCCATTAGTCTTTGAGGTGCCTGAGAACAGGTACACTTCTTATTCATCTATCTCTAGTAGCATGTACAGCATAGTATACAGAAGGTGCCCCCCAACAAGTTTTTCTTGAATGACTGAATGATTCCTATACTAACTGGTGTCTCCAAGAGCAACACACCTCACTACCTCACACCTATATTCTGGTGACAGCCTCACAAATATGTTCTCTGCAACCATCCAGGAGCCAAGAGTTCCAATAAATTCCGGGCATCATGCTCATATTAATCTTTGACTTACTTTATAGCATGCTCTGCTCTAAAATAGTTTCCCTTTGCCTGTAGATAGAAGTTCAAAACCTCGAAGCCTAGAATTTACAGACTTCTAGAATCTGGCTCCCGTATCTCATTCGCTTCATTACCCCACTTTCAAGCCTCCTGATCCTGCCCTCACCTAGCCTATATTCTGCCCCCATTTCCACCTCTGTCCGCCAATTCTTCAAATAACTCAGCACAAGTCTCACACCGTCCATGAATTAGCCTGAAGATATCCCAGAAAAATCTCTCATACAGATGTTACTAACACTAATACTCTGCTTCTCATTCAACACTTACATTTCCTCAATCTCTGCTTCCTTAGCACACAAAAAAAGCATGATGTAAATGATGAAAAATGTGAAAATACCTAGCACACTCACTTACCAAATGGTTGTGCATGGGCTAGTGAGATAACTCTAATTTTAAAAAATTAAATCTGAGAATAAAATGAACAAAAATCAACATAAAAGAGAATAATTTAGCCCCTGTATAGATATACCAGTCTTATTATAAGTCACATGATGGTTTATGTAATCATAAATAGAGGAATACTAATTTGAAAACCAGCTCTGTCCAAAAAAGAAGAACAAAAAGTGTTCTGGAGCCACAGAGGCATATTATTTTGAAGGATGGAAAGCTACAAGGGCTCAGAAACTAATTTTCATTCTCTGATTTTTATCCTTAATAAGAAACACTTATGATTAATAATTTATTTTTCCAGCCATCTATGAAGTAAATGTATTCCTCAATATACATTAATGAATTGGTATTTTGGTTTAAAAATCAATACCTTTTCACTTTAGTTAAGAATGCCTTCCCTAGAGCTGAATCAATTCAGTTCAGTTCAATAAACATTAACTGAGCATTTTCTATGTTCCAGGCTCTTCGTTAGATCTAAAAACGAGTACAAAGTCAATGACACTCAGGAGTTCCAAAGTGAATTAGGAGACAGACAAAAAAGTAACCAGTTCAAAATAATAAGCGTATAAAACAGTGAAGCTATGTACAAAGTCTTGTGAAAGGACAAGGGGACAGAAACAGCTTCACACGATATACAAAGCAGAGATTTAAAGGAGGAACAGCAAGTGGAAGAGGGAGGGAGGCACCGAGAAGTTAAAAACAATCTAGAAAAGCAGGCACAGATTGGATAATGGAAGACACCACAAACCAGGGTAAGAGCCTGATTTTTTATTTCCTCTGGGAAATGGAGAGGCTGTGAAACATTTAACCAGTGGCATGCCCAGGTAAGTGTTTTATACCTTCACAGTGGAAGCTGTGAAATTTACTCTATTATATATATTTACTGAGGGCCTGCGACATGCCAGGCTTTGATGTGGCAGTGAAAAAAAGGAAACCTTCATTTGCTTAAAGTGTAGTGAGTGAATCTATGTTCAAATAAGCAAGACTAAAAACTGTCAGCACAGAAAAAGGCAGTGATAAAACTTTATATCATTAATACCAACTACTAAAATACCTCTGCCATCTTTGTAAGCACTGTAATATGTTAGGTAAAAATAAAATCTTTCTCAACATCATGAGTCATCAGGGAAATGCAAATCAAAACCACAATGAGATGCCACTTCACACCCACCTAAGATGATGATAATCAAAAAGACAGATAATAAATGTTTACTAGAATGCAGAAAAACTGGAATTCTCATGCACTGCTAAGTGGGAATATAAAATAGTGCAGTACTTTGGAGAACAGTCTGCCAGTTCCTCGAAAGGCTAAACATAGTTACCACATGACCCAGCAGTTCCACTCCAAGGTGTATACTCAAGAGAACTGAAAACATGTCCTCCCTAAAAGCTGTACAGAAATGTTCATAGTACCATTATTTGTAATAGCCAAAAAGTGGAAATGTCCATCAACTGATAAATGGATAAATGGAATGTGGTATATCCACATTATTTGTGAATAAAAAGAAATGAAATACTTACACATTCTACAATATGAATGAACCTTGAAAAAATGGTCAGTGAAAGAAGCCAGTCAACAAGGGACCACATGATGTTATATGAAATATCCAGAATAGGCAAATCTACAGAGACAAGAAGTAGATTAATGATTGCCTTGACCTGGCAGGAGCTGGAAGGAGTTGTCACCTGGGGGTGACAACTAAGGAGACAAAGTTTCCCTCTGGGGTAATGAAAATATTCTAAATTTGATTGCACTGATGGCTGCACAGCTCTGTGAATGTACTAAAAGCCACTGAATTATACATTTTAAATGGGTAAACTGAATGATATGTGAATTATATCACAATAAAGTTGTTTTTACAAAATTGTAATCATTAATGATCTCTTCAAAGTCCTTATTCCTCTTTCCTCATGAAGCCGGATGACATTTTTCCCAGCAAAGAATGTATAATAATGCAAGAGTGCTAGACAAATACCAAGGTTCAATTTTCTACTGGCAATTCTTTTTTCTAAAAAAACTAATCTTCTAGTTGTTCAGCAGAAAACAATTTATTTCTAGGATATCCAAATAAGAGAACAGTAGCTTTGACCCCTTTGGCACAAAAGAGGAGTTCGTTTTTCAAGAACATCAAAGGCTAATAAGTTTTTCTGTCTAATTAATCAGTTTCATCTTCTATAAGTCTTCATCTGATCACTATTGTAAGAATTTTCAATAACTACACTTTAAATTATAAACTATTGGAAGTAAAATGAGGAAGAAAGTAGTTAGATTTCAAGTAAGAAGAACTGGCTCTAAACTCTTCTATGTAACAGCTACATGTCCTCAACCAAATCTTTAACTTCTCTTAGCATTTTTTTAATCTGCAAATTGTGAATATATCAGTTCCACCAGTATCTCAAGATCTTGGTTAGGATCAAATAGTACTTGCTAACAGACTCTAAAACTGTTCATCACTCCAATGTAAGCTAGTAAAATCTGGGACACTGGTTATATAGTAATAACACCAAATGTTTGGTAACTTGAACTAGAGAGGTCCAGAGGCAATGAAAGTCAAAAAGGGAAATAAAGAAATAATGTTAAAATGTCAAAACTCTTGGGGGCGCCTGGGTGGCTCAGTTGGTTAGGTGACTGCCTTCAGCTCAGGTCATGATCCCAGGGTCCTGGGATTGAGCCCCACATCAGGCTCCCTGCTCCGTGGGAAGCCTGCTTCTCCCTCTCCCATTCCCCCTGCTTGTGTTCCCTCTCTTGCTGTCTCTCTCTCTCTGTCAAAAAATAAATAAAATCTTTAAAAAAATAAAAAATAAAAAAATTTTTAAAAATGTCAAAACTCTTGGAAAATAGGGGACACCTTCCTTTATAATATGCAAAAATATGAGTATGAAAAAATTCTATATGTAACATTTACACCCACATTTTAATTAGGATTTCTGAAATATACTGCACAAAAATAAATTATTTCTTGTTAATAATTTTAAATAAGTTATAATTGCTGACAGTTCTAAAGTTGATGTTAAGGTAGTACTTCAACCTTTATTTGCTTGTAACCACACTCCTATTAGCCCAGGAGTCTTGAGATATTAAACACGCTGCTAAGGATAGCAGCTACTGGAAGAGAATAACACACTGAAAATTCACCAGTTAAAAAAGGGAAACTTATTTGCATGTGGACATAAGTGAATGCGTATTCATGCAAACAATAAGTGAGTTCCAAGTGATCTGGTATGTTAATGCATTTGGCTGACTACCAGCCCAAGTTAGTTTTCCCATCCTCTTATATTTTATTTTTTCACCCTTCAGTCTAGTATTGTGGGAAAAACATACACAGGCATGCTATTCGGCTTTACTGCAAATATATGTCTCCAACTTGAGCTGGGGTCCCATGGTTATTTGGAAAATCATTTTTGTCTCTAGTCTTTTCTTTCTTCTACTTTCTAGGGCAGCTATAAGCATTTAACATTTATTTTCTGTAGGCCTCTTCCCTATCACCTCCAAGCCTCATTTGTACCAATAAAGAAAACAGAAGCCATAGTATGTGTTTTCCTTCAACCTCACTTACAAAACTTAACTATAATAGTATCCATCCTGCAATCATTCACCAGAATAGTAAATAATAATGTGATTCATTGTTTATTGATCATCTGCCATATGCCAAACAGTGGGCTGAATACTTTATATATAATAATTTAGATCCTACAATAATCTTAACAAATACTTTTGATCCCATTTTTTACAATTACAGGAGTGAAGTTCAGGGAGCTAAGTAACTTGTTCAAGGTCTGTAGCTAATGAGAGGTAGAAAACAGATGTGAATCCAGGTCTGTCTATAACTGTGTCACCATGCCTCTGAAAAGTGTTCTAAGGTCTCCACTTCTACACAGGGACACCACATTCATAAATTATCTTCAATACTGTATGATCTCTCTTTCCTAACCAGTGCTGAGAAAAGATATCTAAATTGCTATACTTAAGTAAAAAACATGGCTAATGCACTTTCTTTTCATTTAAAAACAATTTTTTTTTTTTTTTTTTTTTTTTTTAGCGAGCACTCATGCACATGCATGAGCAGGGGTGGGGGGATGCAGAGTCAGAGAGAATCATAATCAGGCCCCACGCTCAGCATGGAGCCCAACAAGGGGCTCAATCTCACGACTTTGAGATAATGACCTGAGCTGAAATCAAGGGTCAGATGCTTAACTGACTGAGCCACCCAGGCACTCCTAAAAATATTTTTAATAAAAGCATATATATGTTATTTACATTAATAAAATTTTTTGAAATGATTTATTTATTTTAGAAAGAGTACAGGAGGAAGGGGCAGAGAGAGAGGAAGAGTGAGTCCCAAGCAGACTCCCGTGCTAATAAGCACAGAGCCCAACGTGGGGCTAGATCTCATGACCCTGAGATCGATCATGACCTGAGCAGAAACCAAGAGTCAGACACTTAACCAACTGAGCCACCCAGGTACCCCTAAAATTTTAACTTAATGTAAATAAGTGTTTTAGATCTACTTAAAGACGTGGGGTTGAAAAATTGACTTCCACTGAGTTTCTAAGAAAAACTTATACCAGTTTATGCTGGTAAGTTATTCATCTACAAAGTGGAAAAAGAAAGATGAAATGTCCAGTTTCTTCATTTCTCTAGTAATTTCTCACTTTGGCAGAGATTCATTCCTTCAAAGGTAGAAGTGGTTTAGCAACATCTGCAGGAAGAACCTAATGCTTTAAGAATTGTGTCCTCTCTTTAATGGTCCTGACACAGGTATAGCCCTAATTGGCATCATTAAGTTTTCTCACATAACTTTTAGTAAAACTTCATCAGTCTCAGTCTTTAATGGCTCATCAAGGCACATGATTTATGGTGCTGTTCACAGAGAAGCTTAATTCCCTACATCCATATCATATCAAACCCTTTTTTCTTCAGCTGTTAAGAATTACCCTGTAAGCACCCTGCGTATAAGTACTAGAGCCTGTCTTGTTCAATATTGTATCTCCAACACCCATACAGAGGAGATATTCAATAAACATCTGTTGTAATACATAGTAGCAAGAGAGTAAGAGAATATTGTGTAATCTGCTGCACTTTTGACAAAATGTCCCTGAACAGTTACATGAATCTATTGTTTTGATTACTATGAAGTATGATATCAAAATCCAGAGCCTATTACAGTTTTAAGCTCTAACAATAAGATTAGTTTGTTTCTATAATACTTAGTTTGAAAATATTTCAAAGCATTTTAAAAACATTTTTCTCATCTCTTTTGATTCAGAATAAGGCAAATAGTGATCAAGGAACAATTTGTGTATTTTAAATTTATATATACATATATAACAATATATTTTTATACAGCTTAATCTATACCTTTAAAGAGTGGGTTTTCTTTCACTCAGGTCAGAATGTAGCCTCTTAAATCCAGAAAGGATGTTAATTATATCTGCAGTTCATAAACACCTTGTCAATCACTGATACAATTCAAGAACTCCATACATATTTATTGCCACATTCATTTTTAAACAAATATTGCAAAAGATTACACAGAGTATGACAAATGTCACCTAAATGCTAAAAGCCTGTAAATATCAATTCATAATGGTAGGTTCCTATCATTAAATATCAGCTTCTTGTCCACTTTCAATTTTGCTGAGTGCCACCCACTTATAAATTATTTATAATGATTCAAAATACCCAGTTACATTCTTCCTATCACTTCTCAATGTTTCTCCCATCCCCTAAAATCATGATTTGAAAATTAAACGTAAGAACAATTTACAGACCTCCATCCATCCTTTTGGAGATAACTGAAGGCTCCATCCACAACACTCGCAAAGAACTGGCCTCCGGTGATGAAGAGGGTATTGATGGTGACTAATCGACCTCTTAAGTTGGGCGGGGAGACCTCTGCAATGTACACGGGCACGGTCATGGAAGCAATGCCTGTGAAGAAACAAGGAAAAGTCAACAGAAGGCCCTTACTCACGATTTCTTTGTAGTTATAAATACTGATGCTAGACAAAGACACAGAGACACACCCCTGGTTTTCTACTTTAAAGTTTACCAGATACTTAAAGATTCTGTTTATAACTAGTGACTATTGCAGATAAGCCAAGACATAATGTGGAGATCCCCATTTTCAGATTATCACTTGAAAGCCTACAAATGAAACTACCTTTAGAGTTCTCAGATAACTTTATAATGTATATAAAGCATGTTTTGTAATTTTTGTGGACTAAAAATAAGAACATGCTCTCTAGATAGGATATAATTATCAAAATATTTTTAGTCTATATGGAAATGTAATCAGACAATGATGAGAATAAAAATTATCCTAGGAGCATATTAACTACTCAAAAAGTCATCATTTCTAGCAGATACACCGAAACTCTTAATTGGCTTACTAATAAAAAATCCATACAGCAAGTCACCCTACTCGACTGGCTGGGTATAGATTTCTGAAGTAGCTTACAATGGACAATACTTTGGTAATTTAGAGTCCTTAAGAACAGATGATCTTAACCACAAAATAGATGGTTTTATGGCTAAGGTATATTTGATTATACCTGCTTAAAACATGTTTCTATCTGAAATTAATGCAGCATAACCTATGGTAGTAGTTCCAGAACTTCACTGATCACTAAATCACTTATGTAGCCTTTTTTTTTTTTTTTTTTTAAATAAGGATGCTCTCACCTTACCCACCCCAGACCTACTAAATAGAAAACTAGAGATGGGAGATGGGTCGATCTTTTAAAAATCCTTCAAGTGGGGCGCCTGGGTGGCTCAGTCTGTTAAGAGTCTGCCTTCAGCTCAGGTCATGATCCCAGGGTCCTGGGATTGAGCCCCGCATCGCGCTCCCTGCTCAGCTGAGAGCCTGCTTCTCCCTCTCCCTCTGCTGCTCCCCCTGCTTGTGCTCTCTCTCTCTCTCCCTGTCAAATAAATAAAATCTTTTAAAAAAAAATTTAAAAAAATAAAAAAATAAAAATCCTCCAAGCACTCCTGATGTTCACCATGTACTTAAAAAACTACAGTTCTATTATAGTCCACAACTTTAGGCTAATCCAAAATTATTTCTTAAAAGAAAATCTTGATCCTCTTGGCCATATCTAGCTCACTTCTCAGTGGTACTTAAAATTTCCAGGTATGTCTTATTATGTAATCTAAAACTAATATCTAATCAATACTTGTCAAAAGCTAAGTGAAAAAAAAAAAATCAAGCAGGATTATCTAAGAAAATGTAATCTTCTTCTACTTGTAGATACTATAAATTGACCTCTAGATTAAGCCAGAACATCAATGGGTTATGTAAGATACCAAGGAGAACTGCTTTTAATGAGTTAATCATTATAATGCCAAAAAATAGCCTATATTGAAAGTAGCAGCACCAAGATACCTGTTGCTGTATTTTCTGAACAAGGGCTGCTGACAGTGCTATTTACCACATTGCAGATAACAGGACATATTTGTCTATAGTCTCGGTAACTACAACAGTTGTGCTCCCTCTCTGTGTTTATGGGCACTATAAATCACACAGCGGTCTTTTATTTCCCTCTTTATTAGGCACTCAGAGATGCCCACCTCTACACTAAGTGTTTTGGTATTTGGTATTCATGGTATTTACTCTGTGAGCTAAATTCCCTCCTGATGTCAAAACTGTCCCCAATTTCACCTGTTTTAGACATGTTTTGCCATATTTTTATTTACTTGGTTCCATCTTTGAACCAAGCAAATACATGGACAGATAAGATTTATTTAATATATATCTGCTTCTGTGCTATTGAATAACTACTAGTAATAACTGCACACAAGTCAGACCATTAAATCTCAGAACTATACACTCTGTAGTTTCCCCAAATATTATCTGCTGCTGTAGTGCCTATCGGTATATATAAATATACATGAAAAGAATCAAGATTTTATGAGTTTTGTAAAATAAGCACATGTTAGTAGACAAAGTATGAAGAGTCTTTACAATTAAATCATCACCTAAACAGCTGGAAGTTTCCATCTGACTGCTAATCAATTTAAGAGAACACATCATACTAAATTGGCTTTCATCTAACTTGGAAAGAGGAAACATTTGATGCAAATGTTGACAAATTAATTGTATATTCTTTTTAGTTCTTTTACAATGAGAACATCTCAGTAAGATTCCAAAAATCAGACAACAGTAATTGTCTGGATTTCTCTTGCTGCTGGTCTGGCTGTAACAGGAATTCGGTTGCTCTCTTTAGCCAGACATCTTGACTCAGGCTCGCAGCCCATAGATTTAAGCATGGGAAATCAGGACTGTGGTTTTAGGTGGCACATGCTTGTCACAAAGCCCATAGATTTTACCTGAGAGAAATGTAGGGATAGCCTCAGGCAGGTCTTATAAAGGTTAATTATTAAAAATAAACACCAGGACCTTGAAAGGTAACAGGGAATGGCAAAGAGAAAAGACTGAGGGAACTATAAAAAGACAGACTCATTGGATTTAGAATTGGAAAGAAACCCAAAAGATCTGTTAAAGGAGTACTCACATGGACTTAACAGTGTTACAATTGCCTGCATTTGATATTTCACAGGGACTGACTATTTTATTAAATCCTCACAACATCCCTATAAAGGACATATAATTATCCCCATTTTGCAAAGAAGGACCTTACCCCAGGTCAGATGATGATAAGTGGAGGAACCACAATTTGGCCCAGACAGAGAGATTCCAGAACCCAATTTTGAAAGTTCTAGACTCTACTGACTGGCCAGCACAGATGAGGGCAGGCTCTGGAACAGCGGCTTTAAATTCCAGCCTTGCCACTCCCCAGCTGGTTAAGTCTGGACAAATTAACCTTTTTGGGTCTCCAGCTCACCTACCTATATAATGGGAAGAATAAAAGTAACTCTTTCATAGGAGTTGAGATTCACTGAGTTCATAGAGTAAAAGCCCTTAAAATTGTGCTTCGCATATGGAAAGTAGTCAATGTTAGCGATTATTTCTAGGATTACTACACCTCTAGTTATGAGGCAATTTAGTTTTTTTTTTATTCAGTTTGACTTGTGTTAGGTGCCGGAATCATCAGGACGAATATAAGTGAACAAAATAGGGTCTCTATTATGAGAGAAGCTATACACAAGCCCTGCTCACATAAAGAGGCAATCAAATAAATAATTTCAAAACACCATGGTAAGGGTCACAGTACAGCTACATACTGGGTTCCATCTTGTGATGCGGACAACTGCCGCACGCTGACATGATGAGATGCGGGGGGCGGGGGGTGAGGAACAATTCTACAGGGAAGAGCATGGCCTTAAGGAAATATGAAGTGATACGGGATTTTCCTCAGAGGTAAACAATAAATGTGAAGCAGCGCATGTGTGGAGAGAGGCAGACAGAGCCCAAATCATGAAAGCAGTATCCATTAAACAGTGAGCGTTCATCACATACTTGAGCTGAGCTGGGCACTGTGCTAAGCACTGGGGACACAGTGCTGTAGGAGAGACACGTCCTCTGTCCTCATGGAGCTTAGTGTCAGCCAAAATGTGCTTGAACAAGTAATTAGATGTCAAATGTGATGGGTCTCACCAAAGGGGAAGTGTGAAGAACACGAGCTCATGGCAAAGGGACTGGCCCAGCTTGACGAGTCAGACAGTTGTTGGATGAGGTGGTCATATTTAAGTGGAGATCAGGTGAATGAGTAAGCTAGAGCCTGATGACAGCGTGGGGAAGGTGACACATACTTTAGACAATCAGTCCAGCTTAGACAAAGGCCTTGAGGCGAAAAGAGATGCAACCTGTTGAAGAAGGGGGACTATTTCCAGAAATGTAGACAAGAGGCCATATTAAGGACTTGGTACTCAGAAGCCTTTAAATAGTATAATGGAAGAAAACACACTACCAGAGTCATGTTTTTAAAGAGTCATTCTTTAGAGTATGGAAAAGTGATTGCAGGGGAACAGCAAGTACAGTGACAGCAGAGGAGATGGAGTAAAATGGAAAGATTCCAGAAGTCCGTATTTAGTATCCAGGCTAAAGGGAATTGGGATGGAACATGAAGGATGAGAGGAAGAACTCGAGGATTGATGATGTTCAGATGTCTGGAATACGCAAGTAGGAGCATGATGGGTACTTGGTACAAAGATACAGGACACTGGAGGAGAAGCAAGTGTGGGTAGAAGATAACAGGGTCAAGTTTTAACCAGGTTGAGTCAGAGGTGCTCTGTGAAACACACAAGTAGAGAGCAAGTAGAACACTCCCTGAGTGTGTCAGGAATACAGAATGTTTACATGTGAGTGTTCCCAGCTTGCCTCATTTCTCCCACCCAATAACTCTGCCAAAATAACCAACCTTTCCTTCCTCTCTCATCCCCTAGGGAGAATCTGGTCTTTGTCACCCTAGTTCTTGAGCCATTACCATGCTAGGCAAAAAAAAGATGGAGAAGAAAACATGGACCAAAGATCTGGTTTGCAGGGAAAAGTTCAAATGAAAAAAGACTGGAGAGAGCTGTGAATGAGAGCCTCAGGGTTGGTATGGAAAAAATGGGAGTCTTTAACAAAGGGACTGACTGAGGCCTGAATTGGGAGGGAAGGCAAAGGGGTAGACAACAGAGATTTTAAGAAATACTGCTATGTTATAACCTACATGCTATTATATTCTTCAAGACACAAATACAGAGTAATATTACTATTCAATTGCTTTTAGTTGCTAGACTATATATATTTAAAAGCAACTTCAAAATGAGACTGGGTCCAGTGGGGTTTGGAAGTTACACAAATATCTGAAGCTCAGAAGACAGTTCTGTGTGGATGGTGCACGAAAAGGAAACCATGGGAATGGATGAGATCACCCAGAAATGGAAGAGGAGAAGAATGCCTAGAACTTAGTCCTGAAAAATTCCAGTATTTATGGAACTGTTGGAGGAAGAAGGTAAGAAGGAGCATCCAGTAAGCATCCACCTTACACCTGAATGCCATGTTATTTTCTAAAGTCTTTTTTATGTTACCATTTTATATTATTATGTAAGGTCACCTTATCAATTGGTAGGTAGGACAGAGATCATTCATTATCCCCCAAGAAAAGGTAAAGAAACCTAGCATCAAAGACAGACAAGAAGAGATTTTCAGGAAGTCACATAAGCAGGTTAATGTCAAAGTGAGTCTCAAGATTCAGGTCCCCTAATCTCTGTTATGTGCCACTTGAGAACCAAGGGCCATGCCTCTGACTCAAATGTGACCCTTTAGAAATTTCTCAGACACATTTTCTTTTTGGACCTACTACCTTAGTCAGCACATGGACACTTCGAGGGGCAGGAGGGTCTGATCTCTTTCCTGCCCCCTACCACTTGCTTTGTGACTTACTGCCACCAGATGTCATGTTAAAAAGCTCAGTCTAGTCAATTATATGTGATTCACTGTATAATTTCAAGCGAGACAAGCGTAAACCCATAAAACTGCTGTATGAAAATGGAGAACTGTGAAAGAACGCCATGTTCAGGGAGAGCAGCGGGCTCCACGGTCACTAGGGTTATCTCACCTTGCTATCAATAAAATATCCATGCAAACTCTGATTTATGGATTTCTAAACAGGGTGCCCATTTCTGATAAACCTTGGCTATTAAGGCTCTGCCACCCCAAAACCTCTTCGCTACTTTGGGGAAACAAATGGAATTCTGTCCCGAGACAAAGCTCACTGTTCAATGAAGGGCAGTTAAGTAATACTGTATGAAATCCCCCAAATTAAGTACTTCACAAATGGATGTAATTAATGATAGTTAAAGTTTAGGAAAAAAATCTATGAAGAACTTCTGACTTATTCCCTATTCCAAACACTAATCAAAATAATTGTCTGATAAAGAACAAATTCTTAATAGTCTACCCGAAACCGATGAACTGAAATGAACATAAGGAACGGGGCGGTACAATTTCCTGTTGGCAGCTTACTAGCGTAAATGCAACCACAAAAAGCTATGTTGGTACTGTTTCTGAATATTGTTGGAAAGTTCGATTTCTTACAAAATAAATAAAGACGTCTACATCAATGGAAACCCATTGCCATGCCTGCCCTTAAGGCGTTTCACCAGAAAACTGCACCTCAGACACTACAGTGCAACACAATTCACACAGTCTCACGTTGCCAAGCTGCTCCACCATCAATAGCACCGATGGTCTTGAGTGCCGAAGCTGGCTTTCAAAAACTGCTGGAAGCCCTTTTAAAGCCCTCAGTCAGAAGTATAAATAATTTCATAAACAAATAGCATTAGAAAATCCTGTTGCGATAGGTAAATACCCATGAACCACAGCAGCCTCTCGACACAAGCCAGGCAGCGACTAATTAGCTTCTTAGAAGCACAGGAAGGTACGTTTCCATAACAATGCTTCTCGAACAAGAACCATGATGTCCCAATTTCATTTTGCAAATCATTGCTCTATGATCTCTAAAGGAATAATTTTAATAAAAAGAAAGAGAATCTGTCTAAAAAAGTGTCCCTTACTGTAGTTGTTTCTTTCCGTTTGGCTGTCCTGCCCAGGACTGCTTTGTCTGCATTCTTCTGAAGAGTCGAGGATCTACAGTTACCAGGTTGTTAACACAGTTGAGAATTCAGTTTTTATTCTTCTCTAACAACAAGACTTACGACTTTCACAAACACCACTGGGCAACTTCAAAGAGCAATAAGCCCCAAAGTAATGAAAACATATATACAACACAAAATGCCTATAACAGAGGAGCCAGGTTATGAGTGAGATTTTATCTATGGGGATTATGAGCAGAATTATTGTTCTATAGTGTTAAAAAGCTCTTCACAAGGCATTCTAAACATGGCACCATCATTTAAACTCTGTGCAGTCTTTAACAGCCTAAATGACTTCTCCCTTATTACTTGAGAATATAATATTGATCTCATCATATTCCTTTTTACTGGTAACATCTCAGTAAAACCTGTATCACATTGTTTCTCCAAACCCAACTACAACCCCTTTAATGGCATGATCATAACTCACATATCTTCTGTACTATAACTTGCCTAACTGTCAAGCACAGACCTTGGCTTCACAGTTGATCTAGTACTTTGGGATGCATATACAAAACCATATCCTTTCTTTTTTTTTTAATTTTTTATTTATTTATTTTGTTTCACAAAACCATATCCTTTCAAATTATTGTTAACTGACAGGTTTTACACTATACATATTATTCATTAGGGAAAATTTGGAAGTCACCGGTAAGAAGTTAGGTAAATAAAAATCACCTCTAATCACACCTCCCATACATAACCACTATTAAAATTTGGTTATAACCTGCAGTATTTTTCCCATAATTCTGTAGCTTTAACGCATTATATTACAAAAATTTCCCTTCTCTTTATTCTTTTCTCAAAAGAGGGTCTCAAACTTCTTACAGAAGCAAGTCAGGTACAATAAATACAGAAGCCGAAGGAGTGAGACACAGAAGGTACAACAACTCTGTAGACCCAAGAAAACACATCCCTGTGCAGCTCTATACAACAATCTAGATACTGGCTTGTCACCCTTGTAGCGCAAGACCATTTTAAGTAACAGTATAGTATTCCAGTATTCAGATAAAGAGAAGAAGAAAGAAGTGTTCCTAAGAACACACAGATCGAAGAGGGCAGGAAAAAAACAGAGAAGGAAAGAATTTCTTGATGAGGAGAGAGGGCAAATAAAGAAATTAATACATATGTAAGAAATTTTTTTTTTTTTAGTAAGAAATTTCCTAAAACAGGAGAGGTCATAAGAGAAAGATAACTGTATGAAATGCTAACAAAAGTGGAGACAGTATGCTTTTACACCCGACAAATGGAATACACAAAGGTTAATAAGAAATCAATACGCTTTCCTCGAGGCAGTGAATTTAGCAAACAGGAACGTTAAGTGGTGCTTTGTCATATTTAGCTCTATGTGACATCCAGAAATAAATGTTCTAGCACAACAAACAATGTGGACCTAAACAGCAGCTAACGGCTGTGAATCACCTGAATGTAGATTGTAATTGAATAGGCATAGACAAAACACACAAGAAATGTGTACAGAGGAAGATAAGCCCAGGGCTAGAATCTGGTTGTGGAAATATTCATGCAACAGATATAAAGGGCTGAGGAGTAAAACAGAAGGAATTATTTTAGGAAATATTAAAGTAGCAAAGTATTAAATGAACACTCCCCCCGACCAAATTTTTAATCCGTTCTTCAAAAAAGGTCTGGCCTTGCCTAAAAAGCAGGAACAGAGAGCCATGAGAAGGGATTCAGCTTAAAGACAACAGAATGAAATTCAACAGGTAAATGGGTAGGGTAAAGGACTGCCAAGAACACTAAAAGATTAACAGAATATGTAAATAATTACAGAAGTAAACACCATATTGGAACCAGTAAATAACAGAAATGAAGCTGTGTGAAATCTGGAATCAGCGTGGAACATCAATTTGAAATGCTCTCCAAGAATGGAAAGCAAAGGAAATTAAAATGATAAAAGTTATTGTTGGAAGACAAACCGTTATAAAAGAAATAAACGGGCCCAGGAGTAGGTAGCAATAGCAAAACACATCCTGGGAAATTTTCTGATTTGTAAAGTTAACAAAAAATTGATCAGATTTTTTTTTACAGATAGAGCAGAAAGAAAAAAACAGCTCACCCACCAAGTATTAAAAACCAGGCAATATAAAACACCACAGAACAACACCTGCACATATTTAAGGAGGAAATGTTGTGATCCAAGTATTTTATATCTTGCCAAGTTGTCTTTCAGGCGTGAGAATGTGAAAGACATTCCCAAGTAGGAAACACTTAAGATAAACCACCCATTTACTATATCTGAAACAACCTCTAAACCAACCCCAAGATTAACAACAAAAACCTCAAGGATAGGGAAGTTTTGGTATAAACAGCTCAGAGGATCTGCCCCTCACTTAGTATGGGGTAAGAAAAATAGCTGAATGGGTAGACCACTGAGTAGTCACTCAATCCTTCTTATTATGGCTCCTGTCTTTTCCCAGTTCTAAGTAACATTTCTTGAGCTGCACAGATAGAATATCTTGGCTTGTCTAATAACCACTTCAAAGCATTAACTGGTCTTTTTCTGTTCCAGCACTTGGTAGCAATAGCTAAACATTTTATTTGGTTAGAACATTATGCCTGAATAATTATTAAATAATAATTTCTACTTCATGTCCAAAAAGACAAAGATTTGTAGAAGATAATGTCCATCTTCATAACCAAAAATCTCTATTAATGACTTCTTGTGTCTCTAAAAAGTACACTGAATGACCCTACCTTTGAGTTGTTTAAAGTGGCAAAAATCATTTAAGCCACCCATCAATAGATATTTTTTCTCCCAGCCTCTTCTAGTATTCTTTCCATCTATATGAATAACCCTATGCTGCTTATACTTTAAAAAAGCAAGGTAAGTAATAAAATCTTAAAGTAAAAATGCAGAGGAAAAAAGCACATTTTTTTAAGGTCTACAAAAAAATGACATACAACCTGCTTTCACAGATTCTTCACTAATAATCCCCAGTAATCATGGAAATCTATCTACAATAAATTTTTAGCTGTTTGATGAGGAACATAGCCAACTTGGCTTCCACTGACTCTTATTTTATTACTACAAAATGGGGAATTATGTTCTACATGTACACTTTTTACACTTATCATCCAAGATACTTTTGAGATAGAAAACGGAAAAGCTTGTCTGCTCTTAGGAGCCCTAGTTCTGTATCATCTGGCTTTAAGAAAACTAAGTCTCACTAATGATAAAAGGGAATGGAGTGAAAGAGACAAATGATCTTTAGGTTCTCTCTAGCAAAGAGTTAAAATTGTTTTTAATAGACATAACCAACTTTCTATTATGTTCTTTAGTATACCAAGAATGGATACATAACTCAAAGACTATTTTGCTGATTCTTTGAATTGGTAGGCACCAATCACAGTGAAGCATTTATCAACACTGTACAATTCTGTTTCTTTTTTCTTGTAGGGTCTAAAAAGAATATAGGGATCCTTAACATTTACTGAAAGGTGATAAGCAAGATGCCATCACTGTGGGCTTAGTAACACTCAGAAACAGACTCCAAGTGATATGACAAATAATGAACGATAGGGATGCTCGTTTTGAAAAAGGCACTATCATTCTCTGAAGCTGGCTTTAGAAAGAGATGATTAAAATGAACCCCTGTATTGCTCTCTATGGCTTATAAACATCCTTTCACTCTACTTGTAGATCTAGTGGCGGCTCTGACTCAGTCAAGGAAGCCTAGCTTTGGCACAAATTAGCTGGCATTATCTCTTAGTTCTGCTCCAGCAGCTCTGTCTGAGACACTGACACAGCCAGAATAAAAGCAGTGATTTCCAATTCTTTAACAAATGAGGCAAAGTGACTTTCACTGCTGCTACTCCCATTTTACCTTAATAATTCCCTTGTAAAAACACCTAGCTCATTGTCTTACCCTTTTTGAATAATATTTTGCACAATCTCCATCTACAAGTATGCCAATGGCATATTTCAACAGGCTTTTATATATATGAAGTCAACTTCTTATTCAGGAGCAGACAGTCAGCAGATGACAGACAGATGTAGGAGGATGATGAATAGATGACGAGATGGTAGAGATACAATTAAAAATCATTTCTGTTCATTTTCCAAGGGCTAATTTCAACTTGATGAACACTCAAATGGGTAGCTTTAAATACAAAAAATTAAAAACATCCTTCTCTTAACATGTCTCCTGTCAAGCTGGATAGGACTCCCCAAATCCTGATGTTTCCTTTCTGCAGGTATATCCCACCTTTAAGCTTGTATTTATCTTATTTATGGGAGGGGGTCACAAACAAGAGAAGAGAGAAGAAACAAGTAGTTTCTTTGAAAACACAAAAGTAGGAAGAACTAACCACTGTATTTTGGCACTTTGAAGACAGTCTTTCCCAGGTGTTGGCCTCATGGAAATAAATTCCTCTTTTGTTTCACCACCACTCATTTCTCCACCTTTAGATTTTGTCAGCAGCAAGTGGCTGAACGTGATCTGTTTGGGACCCCTGCAGCCAGATGCTCTCGCACTGTATTTATTGAAGGAAAAAAATCACTATATAAGGGGACCCATACAGTTCTAGCCTATGTTGTTGAAGAGTCAACTGTACTTACTAGCTCACTGGTTTGTTATAAACAGATAAAACTCAGGTACAGCCAGAAGGAAGAGATGCACAAGGAAGGTGTGGGAACGGGCACAGAGCTTCCGTGCCCTCTCCAGCATCCTGCTTTTCCAGAATCTTCACATGCTCCCCAATCAGGAAGCTTTCCAAACCCCAACCCTTTTGAATTTTAATGGAGGTTTCATTGACCTTCAACCTCCAGCCCCTCTTCCTTCCCCTGAGGGCAGGAGGTGGGGCTGAAAGTTCCACCCTTCATATCACATGGTTGACTCTCCTGGCAACCCCCCCATCTTTAGGTGCTTAACAAAAGTCACATTATCACTCACTCTCTGCACTTAGGAAATTCCAAGGGTTTTAGGAACTGTGAGCCAGGAACTATGGACTAAGACCAAACATACTATTTCCTAAAAATCACATATCACAGTATTTCAGATAAAAAGTGATCCCAAAGAAATGATGCAATAAGAATAAAGACACAAGAAGAAATTAATAACATAGAAAGTGATAAATACATAGGATATCTAAAAACTAAAACTAAACAAAAATCCATTAGCAATACCTTGGGACATATAAACGCAAACTCAAGAAGAAAACCAAAATACATGACAACAATAGAATTAAAGTTGGGAGGAGGTAAAAAGAAGTTCATATGCTGTAATTTGCTTGTATTATTTAGAAGGAAGAGAAAGACATTTTGTAACTTCAGACTTCATTATGTTAAATATGAGTAAAATTTCAATGGCAATTACCAAAAAAATATATGCAAACAAAAGCTAACTTCCAAACTAGTTCAAAGAAATGTTGCATGAGAAAAATTTATATATACAGGGCAATTCAAAAAGAAGAAAAAAAAGAAGCACAAATAAATTGGGGGTACAAAGACAGCTCTAAATTCAATTCTTTCAATAATTATAATACGTATGAAAGAATCAAATGTGCGAAGTAAAAAGAAGAGTGATCTGTCTGGATTTAAAGCAATCTTTCTGGATTTAAAATTTACACTTTATTTTTATATTTAAAAAAAAAACCCACACAAGTTAAAAGAATATGAACAAGACTGAAAACAAAATAAAAAAGATAAACAAGGAAAAGTCTAAATAAAAGAAAGCTGAAAAAAGTTTAAAAAAAGGAAAGCTGAGGCAGCCATATTCATTCAGTTAAAATAGACAGTAAGGCAAAAAGTTATTAACTAAAGACCAAAAGGGTCATTTGATACTGATGAAGGATTCCATTCACAAGCAAGAGAGAACAATTAAATTATAACATGGTTTGAAAATACAGAGAACAAAGGGTGACAGAAATATAAAAAATAGACAAATCCACAATCACAGTGATAGTAACATCTATTATTGTTAAAGCACAAAAGGAGTATTTATAAAAACTAACCCTTTATTGTTCGATAAAACAGTCCTCACCAAATATCAAAGGGCCAAAATGATATGGACCATGATTTGCAACCTTGAAGCAATTACATAAGAAACAAATTTTTTAAAATAAAGTAAATTAACCAAAACAAATCAGCCATATGTTTGAGAATTAAAAATATGCTTTCAAATAATCACAGGTCAAAGAAATCATATTGGAAATTTATTTTTTTTTGGAAGTGAATATAAATAATAAACACTCCATATGAATAGTTGTATGATTCACCAAAACAGGTATTTAAATAAGAAGCCCTGAAAATAAATCATCTATGTCCATCCAAAGAATTTAGGGGAAAAAAATAACTTTAAAAAGCAGAAGGAAATACTATATAACAAAAACTAATGAAACAGAAAAGAGGGGATTCAAAAGCCCAAAGTTGGTTCTTTTAAAATATTATTTTTCACAAATATCTGGAAAAACTGGTCAAGAAAAGGAAAGCTCAAATAACCAACATCAAGAATGAAAAAGTAAGACATAACTACAGAAACTGGACACATAAAGAGAGGCACTATGAACATTATTCTTATAAATTTGAAAACTTAGATGAAATGAAAACATTCCTAGAAAAAGAATTTATCCAGGAAGTACTGGAAAACCTGAATAGTCCTATAACCATTTAGGACATTGGAAAGATGGTCAAAAAAATATTCCCATAACAAAAACTTCAAATCTAGATGGCTTTGGTTAGTTCCAACAAACTTTCAAGAAACTAATAACTCCATTCTTATATAAACTATTCTTTAATATTAGAAAAAGACAGTATTTAAAAAAAGGCAGTATTTTGTAACTAATTTAATGGGCTCGAATAACCTTTGCTGTACTGAGAGACAAGTTACAGATACCTTGTGCTTTTGCATGTCTTATAAGCAGGCACTGACTGGTCTTTGTTCCATACTATCTTCTTAAGATACTTAGTATAGCAAACTAGTATAGTAAAAGACAGTATATCCCTCTAGAGAAAAGGGTAGTTTTGGAGACAGTCTTGAAAATAAAGATGAAGATCTCCCTCCAGAGCAAAAAGCAGGCATGCTTACTGCCCCTTACAAAGTTTTGATTCCTTAAGCTCAGGGATCCTCTTCTACATCATAATCCACTGTATGTGAAATGTATTTAGTCTTCTTCATATCACCATGTAGGAACTGGGGCTCAAGGAACAGGTGCAAAAATGATGATTCTTTGGGTGCTGTTGGGTATAAAATGCTATCCTTCATCTCTGACCCAGGAATCTTGTGTCTTCTACCAGAACCCATGAAACTATGAAAGATTAACTTTTAGCTTGTAAGCAAGATAAAACACCTTTCCCAGCTCCTGACGTGCTCGAACTTAAAAAAGGTCAGCACAAGTCATACTACAAACGAGCAGAAGGAAAAAAATCCTAAAAATATGTAACAAAATCCAGCAATCCACCACTGTATAAAAATGAATCATCATACCCCAGAAACACAAGATTATGCTCCCAATGCAATATAAATTAATGTATTTACTTTATTAAGGGATCAAAGAAGATACACTTTTATAAATACAGAAAATGTGTCATAAAATTCAACATCCACTAATAATTAAAAATAAAAAGGAAAACTAAAAAATAAAGGACTACACTAACTTGATAAAGAGTAAAGAAAAAAATCCAGAACAAATATCACACTGAACAAGAAAGTGATTAAAGGATTTTATCTGAAGTTGGGAAGACTTCTATTCAACACTAGAGGTTCTAACCAATGCAGTAAGATAAGAAATAGGTATAAGATTTAGAAGGAAAAAAAGCACTATTCACAAATATAATTGTGTATTTTTTTAAAATATCAGTGTATTTCAGATACACTGTTATAATAAAGGAGTTTAACAACATCACTGGACTTTTTAAAAAGTACACAAAATTCTAATATATATTCACATACTAATACCTTGAAAATAAAATTTTAAATTACACCATTATCAAGAGCACCAAAAATATAAAGTTTCTAGTATTGAGTATTAGAAAAAGCAATTTTAAGGAGAAAATTATAAGACTTTATGTTTACAATATTAAAGAATATATCAATATTGATGGAAAACCCATGTTCATGTATTAGAAAACTCAGTATTATAAAAATGCTAGTTCCTTCCAAATTGATACCTAGGTTCCACACAATCTAAATCAAAATCCCAACAAGACTGTTTTTTTTTTTTTAACTTCATAAGCTGAAAATAAAATGGAAATTTACAAGCTGACTCTTTGATGGGAATCAAGGAACCAAGAGTAATTATTACACTCTTGAGAAAAAAATAAGGAGGATTTGTCCTCCCATATGTCAAGACGTATTATAATGCTATTACAATCATACAGTACAAGAGCAACAAAAGAGAACACCCAGAATGGGTCACACCTGTATATCAACACTTGACATATAGCAGAGGAGGTATCAAGAGGAAAAGATGGACCTTTAATAAATCATGGTGAGACAGCTGGGTATCAAGATGTTATAAAATGAACTTGAATCCTACCTCTCACTATATACAAAGATCAATTCAAGCTGAGTTAAAGAGAAAATATACAAAGAGAAATACATAACAAAAGTAAACTTACAAAGTTTTTAGAAGAGAGGTGGTCTTGAGAGGCTATGGTTTTATAATGAGAAAATCTACAAATCTTCCATTTAACCTACTCTAACTGATAGTAGAGGGTAGTGCCATGACCAGAAAATGAGATTACTATAGAACAGATTCACAAAAAACACTAAATTTCTTGTTTTCTTATTTCTGTAGCTTCGGAAAGAAAAGGCAAAAGATCCACAAGTTGTGAACACAGAGACAACATAAACAACAGAGGGGGAAAGGACATCTAATTTCATTTGAGGATTTTTAGGAAAACTGAAAAGACATTTTAATTAAAAATAAAATTAGAAAGTCAACTCTAAAATACCTTAGGGGTACTTTCAGAACAGAAACCACTGGCTAAACTAAATTTCACTCCATAATCTTTCATATTCTTAGGAAAAAATTACACTGGGTTTCCATGTATTAAAAAACTACTAAGCTCTTGGGGAAAAAAAAAAAAAACTTAGTAAGTTCAAATTCATCTTAAGAAAAAATTTTCCTAAAATTTTTGAGGGTAACCCTAACAATTAAACTATAAATTTAGAAAAAATTCCTTTTTAAAGCTTGAATTATTTATCCTGCTTTACCTAAAGAGAATTTGGTGATGCAAGAGTAAGAAGTCATTATAGCTTTTTTTTTTCCCCAGTATATGTGCTGAAGTGAGCACATTTTTTTTTTTTAAAGATTTTATTTATTTATTTGACAGAGAGAGACACAGCGAGAAAGGGAACACAAGCAGTGGGAGTGGGAAAGGGAGAAGCAGGCTTCCCGCCGAGCAGGGAGCCCAATGTGGGACTCAATCCCAGGACCCCTGGGATCATGACCTGAGCCGAAGGCAGACGCTTAACGACTGAGCCACCCAGGCGCCCCGTGAGCACTTTTTTTTTAAATCACCTACTGCTGATCCTGACAAATACACACCTTAATCCCCAACACCTATTTCACCCATCCCCCACCCACCTCCCTTCTGGCAACCATCAGTTTGTTCCTATAGTTAAGAGTTTGTTTCTTGGTTTGTCTCTCCCTACCCCACATCCTCATCAGCACCTCTGGTTTGTTGTGTTGATTTTAGCCATTCTGACAGGTGTGAGGTAATATTCCATTGTAGTTTTGAGTTGCATTCCCCTGATGATAAGCAATGATGAACAGCTTTTGATGTGTCTGTTGGCCATCTGGATATCTTCTTGGAAAAATGTCTGTTCATGTCTTCTGCTCATTTTTTAATACAATGATTTGTTTTGGGGGTGGTCTGTTTTTTATATATATTTTGGATACTCTCTATCAGATATATCATTTGCAAATATCTTCTCCCATTCTGTAGGTTGCCTTTTAGTTTTGATTATTTCCTTCACTATGCAGAAGCTCTTTTATTTTGATGTAGTCCCAATAGTTTATTTTCACTTCCCTTACCTCAGGAGACTTACCTAGAAAAAAGTTGCTATGGCCAATGTCAGAGAAATTACTGTCTTTGCTCTCTTGTAGGATTTTTATGGTTTCAGGTCTCATATTTAGGTCTTTAATCCATTTTGAATTTATTTTTGTGTATGGCATAAGAAAGTAGTCCAGTTTCATTCTTTTGCATGTTGCTGTCCAGTTTTCCTAACACCACTTGTTGAAGAGATTTTTTTCCCATTGGATATTCTGTCCTACTTTGTTGAAGATTAATTGACCACATACTGATGGGTTTATTTTTGGATTTTTTAATTCTGTTCCATTGATATATATGTCTATTTTTGTGCCAGTACCATACTGTTTTGATCATCATAACTTTGTAATATAATTTGAAGTCTGGAATTGCGAGGTCTTCAACTTTGCTTTTCTTTTTAAGATTGCTTTGGTTATTCAGGGTCTTTTGTGGTTCCATAAAAACTTTAGGATTGTCTGGTCTAGTTCTGTGAAAAATGTTGTTGGTATTTTGACAGGAATTTCTTTAAATGTGTAGATTGCTTTGGGTCGTATAGACATTTTAACAATATTTGTTCTTCCAACCCAGGAGCATATAATGTCTCTCCATTTCTTTGTGTTGTCTTCAATTTCTTTCATCAGTGTTTTTTAGCTTTCAGAGTACAGGTCTTTTACCTCTTTGGTTAAGTTTATTCCTAGGTATCTTATTTTATGGGTGTAATTGTAAATGGGATTGATTCCTTAATTTCTCTTTCTGCTGCTTCATTATTGTATATAGAAATGGAACAGATTTCTGTAGATTGATTTTGCATCCTACAACCTTACTGAATTCATTTATCAGTTCTAGCAGTTTTTTGGTGGAGTCCTTCAGGTTTTCTATATACAGTATCATGTCATCTGCAAATAGTGATAGTTTTACTTCTTCCTTAGCAATTTGGATGCCTTTTACTTTTTTTGTTGTTGTCTGACTGCTGTGGCTAGGACTTCCAGTACTTTTTTTGTTGTTGCCTGACTGCTGTGGCTAGGACTTCCAGTGGTGAGAGTGGACATCCTTGTCTTGTTCCTGGCCTTAAGGAAAAGGCTCTCAGTTTTTCCCCATTGAGGATGATGTTAGCTGTGGGCTTTTCATATATGGCCTTTATTATGTTGAGGTATGTTCCCTCTAATCCTACTTTGTTGAGGGTTTTTATCATGAATTAATGTACTTTGTCAAATGCTTTTTCATTATATCTCATTTTTAAAATGACATTTACCAAAAAGTTAATTGCCAACTAGCTACATGCATATATAACTATTTTTCTAGTATCTATTTTATTCTTTTTTTTTTTTTAAAGATTTATTTATTTGACAGAGAGAGAGACAGCGAGAGAGGGAACACAAGCAGGGGGAGTGGGAGAGGGAGAAGCAGGCTTCCCGCCGAGCAGGGAGCCCGATGCGGGGCTCGATCCCAGGACCCTGGGATCATGACTTGAGCCGAAGGCAGACGCTTAACAACTGAGCCACCCAGGCGCCCTTATTAATTCTTTTATATAGATATTCAATAATCCCTCTGAATTTCTTTTAATTCTAAGAAATTGAATAAATCTATACATTGCAAGAACTAAAAAAAAATCTAATGACGTTTTGCAGGCTAATGATTGTTCACCATTTTTGACACTTCAATTTTAAAGCCAAAAGATAAAAAACTCAATTCTAGCACTACTTTCCGGAATTTTCACAAACAACTTGCCCCAATATTTACTTGAATCCTAAATTTCTTTTCCCTTTGATAGACAGGAGAATAAGGAGTTATTTCTGCCAACAATTCATGGAAGCATGTCTACATCTAAATTAGTATAAAACTGGAAAAAAAGGAGCTGCTGTGTCTCTATTCAGAATCACACAGCAGCTGTAAAAAAGGTTTTATTCTTCCACTTCCAAGTCAGTACATCAAAAACTTCACCCAGGAGCTTGCCAGTAACTTCCAAACTAATTGTAGAATTGCCATAGCAATGAAATGACAACAGCCACACACGATCATTTGGACTTCTAAGCCTGGGCTATTTATAATTGGAAGAATGACTCCAACAAGAAAGTCATAGAGGATAGACTAATTAAGGTGTTTAACTCCAAAAATGTTAAAGACTTAACTTTGTTTTATTTAGCTTACCTCAGAAAAATATTGACTATGTAATTCCATGATCTTTTCTCCCCCCATTTTGTTAAAACCGAACATCAGTGTTTACACAACACATATTTCAAACATTGGGTTATTTTTCTCCAGTGGAATATTTGTGGAATAATCTCCAATATCAATTATAAATGTATTTTAAAGTATCAGGTCTATTTCTTACAACTGAATGGTCTTAAATTGTTAACATGTAAGTTTCAACAATAAATGTTATTTTGATGTATTCCAACCTAAATAAAAATATCCAGTGTGGCATAATTATTTATTGATAAAAGAAGGGAGGAAAGAACAAAAATGATAATATTACTAAAAAGACTAATGGACTCTCACAGTGCAAAAAATTTCTTTTCATGATCAAGACTTTCACTCCAAATGTCCTACAACTTTCTGCCCTATTAAAATTACCAAAATTGGAACCCATTACAAGCCAGTAATATCTGATAATGTCTCAGTATATTAAGTTTTCATCACAATCAGTACAGCGAAATATTTAATCAAGGCTATCAATAATACCATCAAGGATGCTATCTGAGGCTACTGTAAAATATAAAAGTGTTAATGGGAAGAAACAATGGGAAAAATCATGGTGCATCATTTGTAATATTACTAAAAGTCCTTTAAAGACCTGCACTTTGGGGCACCTGGGTGGCTCAGTCAGTTAAGTGTCTGCCTTCAGCTCAGGTCATGATCTCAGGGCCCTGGGATAGCGCCCTGCATCAGGCTCTCTGCTCAGCAGGGAGTCGGCTTCTCCCCTCTCCGTCTGTGTTCTCTCTCTCAAATAAAAAAAATCTTTAAAAACATAAAATAAAATAAAAACCTGCACTTTGATGGTTAATTAAACTCAAACCTATTAAATTTCAAAAATTATTTCAATAAAAAACTAAACTTGCTCTAAAACCAAATATTAATTAAAAACTTTAAAAACTAAACAGTGATATCATTATGGTCAAACAATACAACAAAACCCCTATTTTTTATTTATAACTCATTCAATAAATATCATGTATGATATATACTGGTAATACCAGGAAGTTTTTAATAGTCAATGTTGAAAAACTTAAAAATCTAGCTACTAAAAAAATGAGTAAGTGGAGCACCAATATTTAAGTGAGAGAGAGGAAAAAAATGAAGGCAACTCTAGTCCATGATAGGCTACATAAATAGTTATCAACATGAAAATAAATTGCTGAGATTATACAATTAGAGATTCTTCTGGCTGTTATATTCACATACTTCGATCTCTCTGCTATCCCTCAACAATACCACCTATCTACTAGGATTCTCTAAGAGTTCTATATGGTACAGACACTTATAATTTCTCCATGGCAACCTGAAGTGACCCAAAGAGTCAGATTATTTTAAAAGGGTAGGAATAGGGGTGTCTGGGTGGCTCAGTTGGTTAAGCGACTGCCTTTGTCTCAGGTCATGATCCCAGCGTCCTGGGATCAAGTCCTGCACTGGACTCCTTGCTTAGCAGGGAGCCTGCTTCTCCCTCTCCCTTTGCTCCTCTCCCTGCTTGTGCTCTCTCTCTTTCTCTGTCAAATAAATAAATAAAATCTTAAAAAAAAAAAAAGAGGGTAGGAATATTTGATTCTGACACGCTATTACAAAATTTAACCACAATGGAGACAAAGTGAATCAAGAAATGGATAATAATCTCTTCACACCTACTGAGAGCCAGGTTTTACATACATGCTTTCTTTTTAATTTTCACAAATGCACTTTGCAATAGGTACTGTGAGCTCCATTCTTCTAAAGAATCAGAAGCTTAAATGAGTCAAACAAAATACCCACGGTCACACAGCTAGTAAGTGGCAAGACTGATCTGAATACTCCTGATTCTTTAGCCAAACAGTCTCTCTGAAAGTCTTTGTATTTGGCCCACTTTTCAAAAAGGGTTTTAGGAAACTTACACATTAAAAACAATTTAAGAAAGCACTCAGGCATACTCACATACAAAATGAAATGAAGCTGTCTAATGGCGGTAACTAAATGTAGACACATTTGAGATTAAATATTTATTTAAAGTAAATACAAGTCCCTAGAACAAAAGTCTCCAAGTACGAAGGTGTGGCCGGGACGTTTCAGGCCTGTACCTCGTGCTATGTAAAGCAGTGAGTGTTATGTACAACTGTACTGGGTATGACAGTTAATAGCTTCGAATCCTGCCATAAAACAAACCCGCAGACATCTCTTCTAATCCTGCTTACCTCAAATATAACTACTCTAAAGGAAAATGAGGGTCCGGTCAAAGAAATAACATGGAGTTTTTCACGACATGAGAGTAGCAAAGTCTTCCAGCTCCTTCAAACTCCACATGATGAAAATTCACTACGAGATGCCTCATGTTCTAGAGGTAGAACTAAGACATGGATGAGCAATAATAATCGATCATTCAGAAAATATTTAACCTAAACCATAAGATACTATGCCTACACATAAAGATATATCAACACAGGGAAACTGTAATATAGCCGGAGGCACAAATGTACAGTCAATTAAGAATGCATAATAATATAAGTGTGAAATAATGTAAGTGTTAAACGGGAATCAGTGTAGGAAGGGCTCCTGAATTCGTAGGAGGGGAAGACCCCTCGTCCTGCCTTATCAGGCAGCTTCATGGAAGAACTAGGCGTGCAAGTAAAAAGGAGGTACGTTAATGAAAGGAAAATTATTACATCTTAATAGTTCTCACAGCCACATTACTGTCAAAAGCTAAATTCGAAAGCTGGAAAAACAAAAAGCTTTTTTTTCTAGAATCATGAGATTTAAAAATCCTAAAGACTTAAGTTCTAATATTCCTAAGGAAATTAATTTAAACTACAAAAGCAAGTCACATATTCTATATGGCAATGAAGAGAACAACGTATTTATATTTCAGTAACAGACAAGAGTTAATTTGCAGGTCTGCCCCTTATACTTCGTATGTAGTAACCATGGGCAAATTGTTTAACCTATCCTGTTCATTCATCTATAAAATGTGGGTGACAATACTAACCCAGGAAGCTTTATGATTCAATTAGATAATGTATGGGGGGAATGACAGGTGCTAATTTTATTATCTAAATTCTTTAAAATCAAATTCTTAGCCTAAATTAAATAAGCTTTTCTGCTTTTTGTATCTAAAAACTTTCTTTGAAAGACTTTAATCTTTAATAATGAATTGGGTCTGTTATTTAAATATAGTAAACATGGTTAGTATTTTCAAAATCCTTTAACCAGTTTTTTTTTAGTACCTACCCAGAAGTACTAATTCTAAGGAATTGGTGGTGATTCCTAGTATCACCCTACCATCTTTCTTAAACGTAATTTTCTATTCTCTTTTCCTACTTATTCTAATACTAATTAAGTATTTACTAATCTATTACCTGTCTATTCAGGTCACCAATATGTTGCTGGTGATATGTACAACTGAAGAAACATTAATATTAAAGCAAATATGTTCTCTTCACTCCTCAACTTCTATATTACCTGCCTAAAGAATATTGTCATAAATACCAATATTTTTCATTTACTTTCACTCTTTTCCCCTTCTTCAGTGTTTAGCCTCATACACTGGCTGCTTCTAGTGAAAATTGTTCTTTTGATGAACAAGTATTTTATTTCACAGAAAGTTTAACCTTCTGAAATTTAGGTACTTTTCATAAATTTAAAAATAATTATGAAGTACTCCACAAAATGTAGAGCAATAATGAGTCAATGTCCGATTAATTCACTTAATCTGCATTTTCTTTGTTTTTTTGGAGTTTTTTCTTGTCCAAATGTGAAATGGCACAAACACAAGACTACGAAGAAGGGGCTAAGGAAAGGCTAAGAAGTGCCTGAATCTCCAAAAGTTGACCACAATGCTCACCTGCAAGGAAAGGGGGGCTCGGGTGAACAAACAACTCATGACCAGCCATGTTGAGGGATGTCGAGACATAAAATGGGTAGAGGAACATAATCTTTTTATACATTGCTGTTTCTGATGTATGCTTAATGGATAAGCTAATTATATACTTCATAGTCATACAATAGTCATAAAAATTAAATATAAAGAGCATTTAATGTAAGTTTGCAAGTATTAGTTACTTAATGTCTGCTGAAGGGAAGAGGGAGGGAGAAAAGGAAGAAAAAACAGAATTCAACTATGATCTCAAAGCCTTTATGGTATCCACTAGCAGAAATACTATATTCAAAAAAGTGTGTGTACCTTAATGAAAGAAACTGCGTAATCTACTTACTCATTGTTTCTAAACAATCCTTTTGATGGTATTCAAAAAGTAAAGTTATTGTATTGTATTCCGTTCAATAAGATGAAATATTAATTTTGTAAATGACGTGGATTTTACATGTGTCAAGCAATATGAAGAAATGAAGTCAGAGAAAAAAAGGCTCCTGGACTGTGGTGTCCACTTGCCGACTCTGCTGTATTAGTACATTTCATTGCAATCCATTACCAACTACTAAATTAGAAGCATCAAGAGATGTTTTCTTGCTACCATGGAAATGCAGAATATATTAATTAATTAGGGCTGGGATGAAAAGAAAAGAGAATGGTGTCTACCTTCTCCAGGAAATAGTTCCTTTCAGTAGTTTTCTTATCCACTGAACAAACACCCCATGTTTTTAAATCTCCAGTCATTTGCCATTTAAACCTTCTTCCCCACCCCCCATTCAAGACATCAGCACCTGCATATGACTTTTTGAATTCTGGATTTCATAAATTGGTTTCACACTGAATCATTACTGTGAACCCCTAATTTTATACTACTCATTATTTCTTAAGTATAATCAGTTTAAGAGTTATTTGTAATCATTATAAGAAAACTACTATTACTATAGTGCTCTTCTCTAAGAGGGGGTTTATAAACAAATTCTTGATTGAAGGTTTCCAAACACCAAAGCTATTATAAATCAAGGTAATAAGAACACGTCCTCAGAAAGGCATGAATGGAATATAATGTAAATTAATCTGTCATATTATTATTAGCTTGAACAACAAATATGTTAATAGAAAGCCCACTGGTCTGTACAAAATCTAGGGTGGAAAAAAAAGCCACAGAGAAAGAGGTGTCAATGTGTCTCTGCCAATTTAAAGGGAAAGAACTCCTCTACAAACCAGTGAAAAACTACCTGATTTGGTAAATTTCCCTCTATATTGGAAATAAACAGATGGAAAATGAATGGCTATCAATCATCAACTATATTCCAGGTATACTACTAACTCCCTTTGTACTACAGGTTCACCAAGCAACTTTCCACGAGGGTGCGTGGGTTGAAGGAGACACAGAACAAAAAACCCCAAAACACTAACCAACTAAACTGAGCAATTTGATCCACTTGGCACTTAACCCTACTCCTTTACACAAGGCATTGCGGTTCTTCCTCCATCTGCTCTTGGCTGGGTTAGCGGAAATCAGCATCCCTAAACCTAACCAACTCAGTAAAAACCGGAGAATAAAGTCAACTTTATAGCCTTGAAAATTGAGGCCAGCACCTAGAGTTTACTGACCCCACTAAAATCACACCATCCAATGACGTCCTGTTTGAAAAGCCATTCTACACCTTCTCTTAAATGTCAATCTTCTCAATCTCTATTCAAAAATATTTTTTTCTTGGGGCACATGTGGGGGCTCAGTCAGTTAAGCATCTGCCTTCGGCTCAGGTCATGATCTCAGGGTCCTGGTATGGAGCCCTGTATCAGGCTCCCTGCTCCACAGAGAGCCTGCTTCTCCCTCTGCCGCTCCCCCTGCTTGTGCTCTCTCAACTCTGTCAAATAAATAAAATCTTAAAAAAAAATGTTTTTTTTCTTTAGTTGTGATCATAGCAGGTACCTCCCTTCTCCTCTGGGCTTTTTTTTTTTTTTTTTTTTTCCCCCCCCCCCCCCCAATTTTTTTTTATTCCTAACAACTTAAAATAATAGAATTTATGTGGAGTTTTACATTTGGCAAAGCACTTCCACATTATCATCTCACTTGATGCCTAGGACCATCTTCTGAAACTGGTCCTGCCTGTTTGCATATAAGGGAAACAATGACTCAACAACAGGTTACATGCAGACATTCAACGTATGGGTTAGACCAGCAGTTCTCAACTGGGGACAGTTCCTCCTACTCTCAACAACAGTGGAGAAATTTGACACCATCTGAAGGAATTCTGTTTGTCACACTGGGGACAGATCTGCCACTGGCATCAGGTGGGTACAGGCCAGAGATGTTGCTAATTATCCCACAATGCACAAGACAGCTCATTACAACAAAGAATTATCTAGCCTATACAGCAACGTGGCCAAGGCTGAGAAACCCTGAGTTAGGAGGAGTGAAATGAAGCTTGTCCCTGCCATGGACTAGCTCAGAAAATTTATTTAACATCTCTCCATTTCAGTTCCCTCATTTGTATAAAAGGGAATAAACTTAAGTTTTAAATTTAGGTAAGATTTGCTCCTTTTGGTGTACAGTTCTATGGATTTTGACAAATGCAGTCATGTAACCACCACAATCAAGATGCGGAACACTTCCATCACCATGGAGTCTTCCCTCATGCTGTCCATTTGAGTCAAACCACAACCCTACAACTAGGGACTTGGTGTTCACCATCCCTATACTTTTACCTTTTCTGTGTCATATAAATGTAATCACATATACCTAATTTTT